>NC_056728.1:1431503896-1431571396 GCF_019279795.1 Protopterus annectens
TATCCACCACTTATGATGGATTGTTTTCAAATCCAGTAATGTCTGTCATTTTTGTTTGTACCACTTATTTTAAATTTGTGCTTTGAAAATATATATACGTTTACAGTATTTTGTCATTCCTGTCAAGAAGGAGCAGTATTAGCTCTGAATGAGGCATTCACTAGACTTTACCAGAGCAAGACAGGTGATGTAAACATTCTGAAAAGGAGTTTTTACTTGAATGTATTGTACATGGAAACCTAGAAAGAGTGACTAGACTGGTGATTATTGTATTTCATCATTTAAGTTTGTTGATTACTATCTGCCATACACTTTATAATATGTTCTATTAATTTCAAAGAAGGTATAATACTATTCTCTTAAAGCGAAGTATATATTCTATAGTAGCCTTATTTTTGTGCTATGTCTGCGTTATTTTGGAGATGTTATTTATACATGTGCTTTCTCACACTGCTGAGCCTTAAAATATTGGTATTTGCATATAAGCATTGTGACTGTTTTACACTGCATACTTTTGCTGACTTGCTTTATAGTGCTAAAATTGACTGCTTTGAATTTCAGAATTGTACAGATCAACTCTTAGTTTCACTGAATACACATGAAAAAACAATCAATTGGAATCTAGCTTGTATTACAGATACCGTGTTTTTTCATGCTTATTATGTTTCTCATCTATAACTGGGAAAGTAGAATGAAGCAGAATCGGTTATCCTGTCACAATTATATGTTCCATTTAATTCCCTAGACGGAGTGGAAACACCTATAGGCTTACTGCTAGTAAATGAACAGTACACTGATTTTCTTTTTTTCCTTAATTTTTATTTGGTTTTAAAACAATAAATAAATCAATTATAAAACAAACAACTATTTATGTAGGTCCCCAGCTGGTCAATATATCAATGTTATACATCAACTGCAATTAATATTTTTCAAGCAAGTCTATAAGTTTAAGCCAAGATTTATATGAATGTGTAATATTAGAAGTTCTCATCTTTATAGTAGGCAGCTCACTACTGCAAACAGTTTTTGCCATACTAATAAAGTCAACATTAGAGGGGGTAACTTTACATTTCCAATTTTTTAGTAATTACTTTTCTGACTATAGCAAGAATAGAACAAAGAAGAGGCACTTGGGTTTTTGCAATTATCTCAGGAATAGGAACATTAAATACAACTAAAGATTTAAGAAGTATTAATTACATCTATCATAGAGCTTGAATAAAGTTATTAATTACTTTCCAAAAAGGGGAGATGACTTCACATTCATATACCACATGCGTCCAATCAAGTATTATTTCAAAATCACATCTCCAGCATTTATTTATTTATTTATATTTGTTGACCCAGAGTGTCCGACTGGACGTAGGTCCATTTTCAGCAGAGGCCCAGGGAGAAAAGCTCCACAGTTAAAATAGACAGTAGTTGCATTGGATTACATAGCGATTAACAATTTACATAGCAATTACTTACAACATATTTACAGATGAAGAACATAGTACACAGTACACATTTAATTCTATTTGATGTGTACATAATTGTAATTTTGTTAGGAGTAGCAGAACCTCTGTGTAAAAACTTTCAAGTGAAAAATTTCTAACATAATGAAGATATAGTTTTATCTGTAGATTTTAATATTAATTTATTGTATTTTTCAGAGAAGTCTTCATTGTTAATTTTTGAAGAGTAGTTCCAATAGGAATTGTCTAAATATGGATATGTGAAATCTAACTTAAGAATTTAATGAATTTGCGACAAATATGATTTATTTTTCAGTGCATTATTATTGATATTTATTAAGAATTCCAATAATTTGGGGAACAATTTCATATCTAGGTTAAATATCGTATTTACCTCTGTGTTCACAAAGTCTATAATTTATTTGTAAAATTAACCAGTTCTCAGAATCTTGATTGTATATGGACCTTAAATTTTCAACAGGATGAGTACCATTTAAGAACTGATGCCAGTAAATTAAATTAGATTGTTATTTCAGTACTAGCATTTTGTTTAAGATATAAATTTCTAAGCAGTCATTTGTATATGCAGTTGGAAACACAGAAAATATTACGTCTTTAATACAATGGCTAGAATATGTGAACTTTTGGAAAGAGGAAATTATGTTATTTAAATAGGAAATTTGAGAAGGGTAAAATACAATTTAAGCAAAAATCTTTTAATAGCCAGATAAAACTGTTAGGTATTATTTGTTTATTACTGGTTATGATATATTTATTATTTAATAATAATATTTCTTGATGTATTTGTTTCCATTTTGAGTCATAACATGAATTTATCCACAATGGTATAACTTTTAGAATTGTTGGAGTAGCATCCATTTGAATATCAAGGAATCCTATTCCACCATTATCCCTACTTTTTCTTTGCCAATCAAAAGAAATTCTTGGTTATTAGGATGCCAAAAAATTTAAGTAGAATATTATTTATCTTCTTCATCAATTTTATTTGGTGGAGATAGTACTAAAAATTGTAAGATGAACATTATTTAAGGGAGAATTACCATCTTAATAAGCATTAATCATTCTTCCATGGTGAACAAGAATTTGTTCCAATTTGTGACTAAACTTGAAATTATATCAACAGCCTGTTGAAAGTTTGTTTATATTATTTCTTTACTATTAAACATAATGGTTATACCATGGTATTTAATTTGATGCTATTCCAAATTAAGTTAAAATATTTTTGTATGATTTTTGTAAATTTTTTTATTAATTAATAATGTACTTGTTTTAGTTTGATTTAATCTTAAGTTTGAGATTGCTTCAAACTGACTCATAGGACTAATTACGTGTTTTAATGAATGTTCTATATTTCCTGTTGTAAAATATCATCAGCAAAGAGTTTACTATTTAGTTCAGTCTTATTTTATTTTGGTATCATTAATGTTCTTATTGGATCAAATGTTTACTATTAAAAGGTGGAAAAGAGAATCTTCTCAGATGGAAATTTGAAACATGGATGTTCGAATTTCCATCTTGCTGAACATCTCTGTCTTCAGTAGTTTATATCAGTGAATGCACAGTGCACAGGGATTTCAGATACGAGAATATGTTTCTCATGTGGAGTCTTACCAGGGGTATCATAAAAGGTCATATATGATATGAGACCGAAAATCTTGAGGTTTTCCCTCACAGTGACCAAAGTTTGACTGGAAAACGTTAGAAATAGATCTATAGATCTTTTTTTTTCCTGTGGAAGAAAAGCACTTTGAACTGAAGTGTCTAGTTGACATCCCAGATACACAATCCTGTGTCTGTCTAGAAAGTTTTTTGACTGTTCTCTTGGAATCTCAGTTCATGCAAGAGATCTCTCACTCGAGAGATATTCCTGACACCTTGAAAAGCTGTCTAAATGTTTAAAAATGTGGATACCCTGTAGCCTGTAATGAGCTATAATCAGAGCAGGACATTTTGTGAAAACTCTTGGTGCAGAGGGTAGTCCAAAGAGTAAGGTAGAGAACTGATGATGTGATTCAGACACACAGAACCTTAAACATCTAAAGTCTGTATGAATAGAGAAGTGATGATGAGCATCTTTTAAGTCTAATGTTATCAAAAAACTTGAAAGAGGAAGAAAAGGTAACAAGTTGTGAAGTGACAACATTTTGAATTTAGGCACCATCACAAACAGGTTTAGGATAGAAAGATTCAGAACTGTTCTCCAAACATTTTCTATCTTTGGCAGTAGGAACATCCTTTAATAAAACCCCTTCCTGACCTGGGAAGGGAGGAACTTGTTCTGTCACTCCTTGAGACAGCATATGATAAAGAGCAAACACTGTTGAAACTCCTGATGTCCACTTGAGTAATGAAGCCAAGACTTTTAATAAAAAGAAATATAGCATAAAAGCAAACAGTCCTCAAACTTCCAAATTGCACAATGGCAACTCCTATACTGAGTCAACAGATATAGCCAACATGCTGGCCAACAGATTCAATGCCAACTTTACCCCCCCCCAAAGGGCCCTATCACAATACTAGAATAAAGCCTGGTACCCACAATTTCTGTGGCATAGGTAAAAGCTGCATTGTCCAAAGCCAATAATACAGAGTCCATGGTACCTGATAATATCCCTGGCTGCATCCTACATCAGCTACAAAATGAACTGGCACCACATCTGTGTGCCATCTTCAATCACAGCCTTACCTCGGGCTATGTCCCTAACAAAGGCGCACTGCTACAGTCATCCCACTCCATAAAGGGGGAGCAACTACAGACCCTGGGAACTATCACCCCATTAGCCTGACGAGTCTGGTATGCAAAGCTTTGAAGCACATCATCATGGACGTGCTTAACAAAGATATAGACAATCTCCAAACTCTTGACCCCACACAGTTAGGCTTTGTCAAGGGGAGATCCTGCCTGCTGAACCTGGTTGACTTCTTTGAGGCAGTCGCCAAGGCTGTGGATGAGGGTAGGGCAGAGCATACAGCCTACCTCGACCTGGCCAGGGCCTTTGATACCATTCCCCACTCTGGTATCCTTGATAAATTCACCAAACTAGGCATCAATACTTACATCACTAGGTGGGTTGCAAATTGACTCATAGACAGGACCCACAGAGTGAAAGTTGCGGATTCCAAGTCTGACTGTCGACTAGTAATGAGTAGAGTCCCACAGGGCTCGGTCCTGGGCCCTCTCCGGTTTGGCATCTACTTCTCAGAAGTCCAGGCCAACACAGAAAGACTTTGGTGGACCAAGTTCACTGATGACTGCAAGCGAGGAGTCATTATCAACTCCCCAAGTGATGCAGACATCCTACAAAAGGGCCGCTCTGAGACCAGTGACTTGTGTCGGAACCATGGCCTGAAGCCTAACGCCAAAAAATGCTATATCATCCCCTTTGGAAAAAACTAGTTCCCACAAATTACCATGTTGATGGGAGCCCACTGAACACTGGGTAAGAGATCTGGGCACCTAGGTCGAAAGCCACCTCACATTCGACCACCACATTGCCACAGTGGTCAAAAAATCCTTCTATGTGGCACATCTTATAACCAAAGGTTTTGCATCGAGGAAGCAAGGGGTCATCATCCCTCTCTACTTATTCCTCATTAGACCAGTCATTGAATATAATGCCCCATTTGGCATGTACCTGACCAGACACCTACAACAGCTGGAGAGGCCAGAAAAGTACCTTACAGAAAGGATGCTAGGCCTTAAACACATGTCCTACATGACAGACTCAAGAAACTTCAACTGTTCTCTGTCTCTTATTGTCTACTTAGAGGTGATCTCTGCTTGACTTACAAAGCCATGTCCAACCCAGCCCTACTTGAAATGCTACACCTAAGGAAATCCCAGTCCCCCCGCACCACAGTTTCCAGAGATCACAATCTCATTATCACAATTAACAGAACATGCTGAAGGGGGCAGGTTAATCTTCCAAAGACTGCCCATACTCTGGAATAAACTTCCCATTCATGTCCAGCAGAACACCTCCCTGGCCCTCTTCAAGAGAAATCTTGTCGAGTGGATGGGTAACAGAAAGTTCACTCCAGGGATCATTCCAGTTGCCCTACTGGATGGGGCACTGTGAACTAACATCGGGTGGCACAGTTCCTGGGCAATTTGTTTGGGGCTAGGCTTGTAAAGGCTCTAGTGCCATTAGCGTAGTACACACTTATGAACCTATGAATTTCCTCTCACTGCCATTTTTAACCTTGTTGAATGAGCTTCAGAATGTATTTGAAATAATTAGTTGCCAAAGAGAAAAATGAAGATTCAGACTTTCTGGAACAGAAAAGGGGCCAGGGTGGGAGGGGGTCACAAGGTCTTTTGAATAGTCATTTAGACTTGGACTGTTCTTGGTTTTGGGAAGTTTGAGACTTATTTTTGACCCCCCCCCCCCCGTCATTTCTTCTTGAATGTCTGTTTACTTGAATTCTGTTGAAGCTGTTTATCTTGTTTTCTCCAAAGAATTGGCTGAGGAGATAGAAAATCCCTTGGACAATTTTGAAAAGGAGGGCTTTGAATTCTTAGAGATGGCGTGGATCAGCTCCTCCCTGTCATCACACTTTTGGATTTCTTGTGCAGCAGAGGGGCCAAGCACCAAATCTCTATCCAAGGGGATAATTCATTTTTAGATCATCTGGGAGGTTCTGAGAATACAACCAAACAAACCCCCCTTAAAACAGTACCAGTGGCCATAGTCCTTGAATAAATATCAACAGAATCCTACACACATACTGCAAACAATTTAAAGCATACTTTTTCTTCACAAGAAGAAACCATACATAAAACATTTGTCATGCAACCATGCATAAAACATTTCTCATACTTTCGTAATTTGTCAGAACAAACATTGACACGTAAGCCTGACAATTCAAAATTCTGAAAATCGAAGTAGCAGAAGTATACACTTTTTTCCCTTATCTATCAATAATTTTCCCATCCTTACTAGAAATAGTAGGATTGGCATTAACTAAGTGCTTAGCAGCAATGGAATTGATTAAGGCTTTAACTGCTAGGTCAAGTTTGGGAATAGTATACAAAATTGTAAAAGACTGGAGAACTTCATACATCCTACCTGCTTTTTTTAGGGACAGCTGACTTACTGTCAAGAAAATTGCAGGTTGTAAGACATATCCTATAAAGGTGACAGGAGGGATGGGTGTAGATTCTGGAAAATCTTTCTGTACAAAACTGTAGCATTTTCTGAGAGACTGAGAAAACCTCAGTGTTCTCCCACTGAAAACACTGGGACATTCTAGCAATTGTCTCAGACAAAGAGAAATCTCCACAGGGAGAATCAGAAACTGTGCTCTTCTCTAAGTCTGAGTCAAAAATCTGAGAACAACATCCAGAATCTGTCCCTGCATCTTCTTGTTCAGATTTGGAATTTTTAAACTCTTCAGGAAAAGAGGAATCCATCTTTCTTATTCCAGAAACTATTTTGCAAGACGTTCTGTAGCTGGAATTAAACCCTGAGCCAGTCCCATTAAACTACTCTTTTACAAAGAAATTTGAGGAGTAGATACATAATTGGTTTTCTGTTTCTTAGGAGTTGAGGCAAATTGCTAGTCCGCTGTGGTGGCAAAAGCTGTTTGCTTAACTTTTTCTTTTTGTGGATGAATGAAGGACCCACTGTGGGACGGGTAAACTATTCCGTGGTGAAGCCGAAAATGGTGCATCTTTCCTGGGGAAGATGAGCAGCAAATGCCAGTAAAACTAGCAGTCCACAAAAGTTACTTTTTTGACAGAAAATAACACAGTAAAAAAGCATATCTAAAACACTAAGGCTGCCCCACAGTGGAAAAATAAACACAATTTCTCCACAGAAAATATAATTTTCAGTTGGTATACACTACTTTAAAACTAACAGAAAGAAACAAGTACTCCATTTAAAAGAAAGAAACAAGTACTCCATTTAAAAGAACATTGCAGTCTCAAGATAATCCGTTAAATTACAACGCTCCTAGCTTTAGAATACCTTTCCTGAAAAGGAAAGTAATAAGACATCAACAAATTAAAAAAAAATGGAAGTTTTTTCCCAAATAGAACTGCCAGCAAAGAAAAGCACAAGCTGACTGTTGATCCTCAAAAACCTCAGATGAGTGTATTCTTTAGCAGCAGTAAAGCTCTGAAGGGCTTTGCACCCAAATCTGTCTTTCAGTCAGCTCAGTTCAAGCTGTTTGGGCACATGAAAGACACTCTGAAGCTTCGGAAGCCAGCCAGCTGTTATATTCTTGGCAGAATATAACCCATATAGCTAAGGCTACTGCAGCAGTGTTCGGCATGAAGAACGTTATAGTCTGTGTGAGCATTGGCAAAACATGGAGCATCCTGTTTCATCTAGTCTGTTTGATCTGATTAATGGAAAGTGAGCTGCTTGTTGGATCTGATTTGGCTTCATGCTGGTGCTCCTTGCCTTGAGCTCCTTCCAAAAAAAATTCTCTTGTAATTCCCTTTTGTACTGACTGCCCTCAGGTCTCTTTTGTCACCAATATCGATGGGCTGGACCATCTGTGCCTTGCAGCTATGTGCTACTAAATTTATTACTGATGTTCTTTGTGTTTCACTGTTGCAGTCATCACACTTGGGTTATCTGCCTGCAGGTAGCCCTCATTCGGCCCGAATACCAGAAACTTAGTATTTCTGCGTCGGTTGCTGTCATTTCAGTACTGACGTCAGGTCGTCAGGGGTATAAAAACAGGCAGCAGACACCATTACATCAGTCTTTCTTGCCAAGAAGCCTGAAGCAGAAGCAGTTTGCACGAGTGCCGGTTGGCCGCTACCTGAGTTTTCTTTTCTGAATTGAATCATCCTGAAGTCTTCTAAAGCTAAGTACCCCGCTGGGGATCTTTTTTTCTTGCTCTGACCGATGTCAGAAAAAGTTAACAATTGTCTCGCCTTTGGAAAGCAAATACCACACTAAGATTTCCCTTCTTACTGCGTCACCTGTTTAGGCCCAGACCATGACGTACCTCACTGTCAGCTTTGTGCCTTGTTCAATGCCCGAACTATTCGCCGTCAGGCCCTTATTGTTGCTAAATTCTTTCGCTCTCGATCTTCGTGTTCCAAAAGGGCTTTGGTAAGCCATCCGACTACCGATCTTCTGAAAAAATGTAAAGATAAAGGCAGAGACAGACCACACGGGTTCAAAACTGCCGATAACACTTTCATTAAGCTAGTAGACATTTGCCAGTACTCAGTGAGGTGCTTTTGCAGCCCCTGATGCCCGCTTCTATGGATTCGCAAGCCGCTACAGAGACCCGTTCGTAGTCCGGTATGCAGCGAGACTCTTCTTTGGCTATGGAACCTGCAGATGTCTCTACCTTGGATGGGCCCAGAGTTGCTGTGCAGGTACCATCCTCTGAGGAAGTTTTTCGCATTATCAATATTTGACACAAACCGACAAATTCTTTTGCGTCTTCAGTTCTGTCTAAAACTACCAAGTTTCTAAGGCGAAGAGTACGAGCTACGCCTAAAAATCGATGACCCAAACTCAAGCACCTGCTTCCTTGCCACAAAATCAAATGCTTAAAATGGCAGAAGATCTGATTATGCTGATTAGGGGAAGCCAGCCTTCCCCTGCTAAGAGAAAAAGAGAACTGTCCCCAGTAGCTTTAACTGACCAAGAGTCCGATGACTCTGAGGTTTCTGATTATGAAGACATGCCTTTATCTGCTTATGAGGATTCAGATGCAGAGGAATTCATTCCCTCTGCTTCCCCTCCAGAGGATTTTTCTTTTGGTGAAACCCTTCATACTTTAAGAGAGCATTTCCACTGGGAATGCCAGGATTATCTTCAGTCCAAAAAGAGACTCAGAGAATTTTTAGATTTACCTCAACATAGACCTTTAGCAACCCCTGCTGTTCTGGATGTTGTGATGATGTCTTTATGGAATCCAGTCTAACTCCTGATACTTTACCCCCTGCTCCTAGGAAACCAGACAGGTACTACAGAGTCCCTGACTCTCACAAATTTCTTTTCAAAAATCCTACTGCTGACCCAGAGGTAATTTCCCAGGGACCTAAAGGTATAAAAGCAACTGCAGATAAGTATCCCACCCCTTCGGACAGGGATTCCCGAGCTTTAGACAGATGGGGTAAAAAAGTATGCACCTCTGCAACTCTTGCCATTAGGGCATTGAATTGCCAGTTTCACATGCTGAAATACCAGCATCATGTAATGCAACTTAAGCAAAAATTATCTACCTTTACAGACTGTGCAGAAAATAAAGAATTACAAGAGCTTATGCTTTCTGGAAGCCACGTCAGCAAGGATACCTTGCAATGTGGCTTTGACGCCCTAGAAGCTTCTTGCAGGATCACTGATTCTGTACTGAGAAGGCATGATTGGCTTAAGGAACAGACCTTGCCAGACCATGTCAAATCAAAATTACTAGACTCTCCTTTGAACAAGGACAATCTGTTTGGCACCAAAGCAGAAGAGGTCCTAAAAAAGATGGAAGAGAAAGCTAAGTCTATGGAGACAGTCAAAGATGTTTTGCAAGTGCAGCCTCCAAGATTCAGTAGGCATTGCCCCTTGAAACATTGGGCCTTTCCAGCCCCCTCAAGGCCATCTCAAACTAGACCCAGGGGAAACAGACCCCCCCCCCCCAGATTACAGTCTCAGGGTATGCAGAGATCTAAGCAATGGAGTGACTCCACTTCTAAAACAGGGAGTGATAAGCCAACCCCTTACGGAAAGAATTCACAATGACTTCTCAACTCCACTCCTCACCTCTGCCCAATTGCTCGTGCCCCAAGAAGGAAAACTTGCCCATCATGCAAAAAACTGGACCTCCATCACCAAAGACTGATGGGTCCTCAACATTGTATCCCAGAGGTACAAATTTTACTTCCAATCACTGCCAACCCCAAAAGGGTTCCCAGACCTTCCTCCAAACCAGTGGGCAGAGGCAAAAAAAACAAGTTCAATCCCTGTTCTCCATAAGGGCAATTCATCCTGTTCCTGCAGAAGAAACAGGTCAAGGATTTTATTCCAGACTTTTTCTGGTACCCAGAAAAGAGGGCACTTGGCGTCCACTCCTAGATCTTTCCATTCTAAACACCTTCCTGGTGGTACCAAAATTCAAAATGCTTACCCTTCAGCAGCTTCTTCCTATGCTGTCCAAGGATGCCTGGTTAGCCACCCTAGATCGAAAAGAAGCCTATCTGTACATCCCTATCAGTGCAGAAAGTACCTACGTTTCAGGGCAGGATCTATGCATTATCAATTCTCTGCACTTCCCTTTGGCTTATCCACTGCTCCCAGAGTCTTCACAAAATGCCTTGCTCCAGCCATTGCCTATTGCAGACAGAGAAGGATTCTAATTTACCAGTACTTGAATGATTGCCTGATTCAGGCAGACAGTCAGGAAAAGCTTTTGCAGCACCTGACATTTGTAAAGAACCTTCTAACCTCCCTAGGGTACACTATCAACGAAAAGAAATCAAAACTAATCCCCAGTGAAATGATTGTATTCCTGGGACAGGCTACTTCACTCAAATGGCCACCAGAACCCAGCTATCCACAAGGAAAATCCTGCAGGCCCTAGGATTCATGGCCTCTTGCATTCTACTAATTCCATATGCCAAACTGCATATGAGGAAACTTCATTGGTACTTAAAAAGTTTTTGGTGCCAACATTCTCATGATCTGGAAACAGTCGTACCATGTCTAAGGATAGAGTTTGTTTGGTGGGCAGCAGCATGCAGCTACAACAAGGGACTTCACTTTACTCAACCCCATGCCGCCCAGACCCTAACCACAGATGCATCAGACTATGCCTGGGGGGCACATTTGGATGATAAGTGCATTCAGGGCCATTGGAGCCCAAGTCAAATTCATCTGCACATCAACCAAAGAGATGCTAGCTGTTCAGCATGCTCTGACAGCTTTCACATCCCTACTCTCACCAGGACCCCTGCTAATAGAAACAGACAACACCACAGTTATGTGGTACATCAACAAGCAGGGGGGATCCCACTCTTACCCACTCTGCAGGATAGCCATGGCCCTGTGGAACATGGCCTTGGACATGCAGATTCATCTGCAAGCTCAGTTCCTGCCAGAGAAGCAAAACTCTCTGGTAGCCGACTTAAGCAGAAATCTACTAGACCCACACAAGTGGCAATTAGACCCCAGCACCTTCATCCTTCTAACCCTGAAGTGGGGGAGACCCCAGAGGTGGACCTTTTTGCCTCCCCCTACAATCACCAGCTCAGCAAATGCTGCACCAGGACACCTCACAGCAGGACCTGGAAAGTGGATGCCCTATCCTTCCAGTGGGTAAACCTCTCAATCTATGCATTTCCCCCTCTGCCTCTTCTCACAAGAATATTACTTAAGATAAGATGGGACAAATCAAGGGCAATCCTGTGGCACCTACCCCAGATCCCAACCCTCCTCACCCAGCAGGAGGGACAGATCCTGCATCCGTAACTGCAAACCCTGAATCTTGCAGCCTGGCTTATTCCTTGAATTCTCCCTCAGTGACCAGCCTAAGCAAGCAGATGCTGGACGTCATTCTTGAAGCCAGAAGACCCAGTACAAGGAAATCCTATGCTGATAAGTGGAAAAGGTATTATTCCTGGATTCAGTCTAAAGGAGAGGACACAGCACTGCCCTCCTTACCTCTAATCCTGGATTACCTAAGAGATCTAGTCCACAGAGGCCTATCCTTCTCCTCCATTAAGATCCAAGCCTCTGCCATCTCTGCTCATTACAACACTGAGCCACCTCTTTTCTCTCACCCTCTCATCAAGCAGTTCCTGAGAGGGGCAAACAACCTAAGGCAACCAAGGAGAGCACCCACCCCTGCTTGGGACCTTAACTTTGTACTGGAAAACCTCACGCTACCCCCCTTTGAGCCTGCAGCATCAGCAGAGTTAAAATTTTTCTTTTGGAAAACAGCCTTGCTTCTGGCCATCACTTCAGCTAGAAGAGTGTCTGAGCTACAAGCACTTATGGCTGTGGAACCCTTCATTATTTTTCATGCTGACAGGGTCTCCATCAGGACTAACCCTTCCTTTATGCCAAAAGTGGTGTCCAGTGTGGCTCCCAACCAATCTATCCATTTGCCAACCTTCTTCCCTAATCCTTAAAGTAAAGGGGAAAGTATACTGCACTCCTTGGATGTGCACAGGCAGCTCAGATTCTACCTGGATAGGACTTAAGCCTTCAGAAAATCTGACCAGTTACTAGTCAGTTTTGCACCAGGGGCAGAAGGCAAGGCCATTTCAAAACAAGCAATTTCCGCTACAAACACCATGGGAAACCGACCCCTCAGGGGGTCAGCACACATTCCACTAGGGCAACTTCTACCTCTACAGCATTCCTCAGGGGCGTCCCTACCAGGACATTCTGGAAGCTGCTACCTGGGGTTCTGTACACACCTTCACCAAGCATTACCACCTACCTATCTTTTCCAAATCCGGGGCAGGTTTTGCAACAGCAGTCCTGCAGGGCATACTAGCCAGCCCTAACTCTTCTTGCCTTTCTTCAGCTTTGGGAATCAACCCAAGTGTGATGACTGCAACAGTGAAACACGAAGAACATAGTACAGTTGTGTACTGTTACCATAAATGTAGATGTTCGAGTGTATTCACTGTTGCAGTCCTGGTTTCCCACCCTCCAGCCCCCTTGCTCTCTCTCTCTCTCTCTCTCTCGGTCTATCCTCTCTATGTCTATTACTCACCCCTTATTGGGTTATTGGTATTTACTTTTTACTGGTGGTGTTTTTCCCCACAGAACTTTGCTCCCTATTTGGGGGGCTCCTGACATTTGGGGCAAGAAAAACTGATGTAATGGCGTCGGCTGCCAGTTTTTATACCCCTGATGGCCTGATGTCAGTACTGAAGCGACAGCAACCGACGCAGAAGTACTAAGTCTCTGGTATTCAGGCCGACTGAGGGCTACCTGCAGGCAGATAACCCACGTGTGATGACTGCAACAGTGAATACACTCAAACATCTACATTTATGGTACGTGTACACAACTGTACTATATTTATGCCTCCTTTTCCCCCAAAGTACTTTATGTATTTGTATTTATATATCTATACACACCACCAAGTGCACAGGAAGGAAACTCAGTAGAGTTCACATAACACATTATATCTACACATCCAGCACTCTTGAAATGAAGATTTATTATAGTTTCATTAGCAAAATGCTTCACTTCCGTCCTGCAACAGACCCAAGAACCTGGGGTTCAACCAAAGGCTTTCTCAAGGTCATCAGACTGCCAAATACATAATTAATAATGAGGCAAATAATCACGACCAGTTTTCCTATCAGTTATTCCATACAATTAAATTAAAAATCAGTGTTTTGAAAAAAATAAAACATAGTAAAAAGAATTATGTAAGTTATCACCTCCAGTGGTGCTTAAATAATAATAATATATAAAAAAAAAAAAAAAAGATTTTTTTTTTTGTATGGAATACACTAATACACTTCTATTTTTTCAGTATAAACGAAATGTCCAAAAAAACTAAGTTCAAGCACAAAAATACCTTCAGATATTGGCATTCAAAATTTCTTACATAGCTACAAAAGTAAAAATCAGGCACCACTACTGCTTATTGCCTTGAAATTTATAAGCTGTCTACTTTTTTAAAGGTAGTGTGTATTTTGGAAAACATATTAGCGAGCAAGTGGGAAACTAATCTATTCATCTATCATAATGCAAAAAAGAACCCTCTCTGTGTAAATATCTAAACATATATGAATATAAAAATTTTAAATTCTTAATTCAGTCCCGACTTCATTAATTCTCTAAGGGAAACCACTGATATCCTTTCCATTTTATTGAGAAACAAATGATTGTTGGTTTTCATAGAGGAGCCAAAGATTTTATCCATCCCAATAAACCTGTGCTTTGGGGTATGGCAGTAGGTGTTTATACAATGGACTATGTTCACGTCCATATTTTATGTGACAAACCGAAATGCTGTCAGCCTAGCTATCTGGAATTTTGTAAATAATCATATGTCATTTGTGATTATTAATATGATCCATAGGCTTGTCTTACAAATGTAACAGAACTATATTTTATGTGGATATTAAATTATTGGTGCAGAAGTGTGTGTTGAACTGTATGTTCATAGGTTCATAGGTTCATACTAGGCTATCTGCCCAAGGGCATTTATAAGCCTAGCCAGAGTTTTGTGGCTTTCGCCACCCCTTTAGTTTGGAGGATACTATGCCCATTATTTTGCTGTGCCTCTGTCAAGCAGTAACACTGAGATAATCCCTGGGGTATATCTGCGATCTCCCATCCATTGGTCAAGATTTCTCTTGAACAAAGCCAGCGAGGTGCTCTGCCTCACATGTACCGGGATTTTGTTCCACAGCATAGGGAGTCTCTAGGTGATGAATCTGTCCCTCCAGCACGTCCTATTAATAACCGTGTCAAGGTTTAAGTCTCCCGCTCTTGTAGTTCTGAGGGATCTAGATTTTTTGAGGTGAAGCATGTTCATCAATTCTGGGTTGGACATGGCCTTGTATGTCAGGCACAGGTCACCTCTGAGCAGACGGTAAGCGACTGAGTAGAGCTGAAGTTCCTTCAGTCGGGCAGCATAGGACATATTTTTGAGACCCTTTATCCTTTTGGTGAGGAACTTTTGGGGCCTTTCCAGTTGCTGCAGGTGTCGTGTCAGATACATTCCGAATGGGGCATTGTACTCAATCATTGGCCTGATGAGTGATGAGTACAGGGGGACGATGACTTCCCTTGATCTAGATGCAAATCCCTTCATGATCAGGTGGGCAATGTAGAAGGTCTTCCTAACTACTTTGGCAACGTGAGTATCAAATGAAAGGTTACTGTCAACCTGGGTACCCAGATCCCTGATAACCTCTTCTGTGCTTAGTGGGTTGCCGCCTATATGGTAGCTAGGGGTAACCTTGTTTTTCCCGAAGGGTATGACCATGCATTTTTTGGCGTTTAACTTTAGGCCATGGTTCTGGCACCAGTTTTCCGTTTCTATAAGACCCTTCTGAAGGATATCTGTGTCAGATGTGTTCTCAACTATGGCGCCCAGTTTGCAGTCATCTGCAAATTTTGTCAGCCATAATCCTCCTGTGTTTGCTTGTACTTCTGAAAAGTAGATGCCGAACAGGAGAGGGCCCAGGACTGAGCCCTGTGGGACACCACTTGTAACAGGCTTTGAGTCTGACATGGCGCCAGCAACTCTGACCCTGTGGGTTCTGTCACTTAGCCAATTTGCAACCCATCTTGTGACGTATGGGTTTACATTTAAGCTGATGAGTTTTTCAATGATAACTGAGTGGGGTATTGTGTCGAAAGCCTTTGCCAGGTCGAGGTAGGCTGTGTGGACTGCCTTTCCCTCATCAATGGCCTTGGTGACTGTTTCGAAAGAGTCCACCAGGTTTAAAAGGCATGATCTGCCCTTGACAAAGCCAAACTGGGTCGGATCCAAAGTCTGCAAGTCTCCTATGTCTTTATTTATGAGTTCCATTATGATCCTCTCCATAGCTTTGCAGATCAAGCTTGTCAAGCTGATGGGACGGTAATTTCCCGGGTCGGTGGAGGCACCTCCTTTGTGAAGTGGGACCACAGTTGCTGTACCCCACTCCTTAGGCACGTATCCTGAGGTGAGGCTAAGATTAAACAGCTGCCCTAACACATCCGGGGACACCATCTGGTCCCATGGATGCTGTGTTTTTTGCCTTGGAGAGAGCAGTTCTCACCTGAGCGTTTGAGATATTTGGGGGGCTATAATTCTCTGGTATAGATATCTCACCTTTTGGGGGGGGGGGAGTTTGCACTGAACCTGTCAGCCAGTATGTTGGCAATGTCTGTAGGTTCAGTGATTTTTACATAATTTTGAACTAATTCTGAGCATATCTGGGAGTTTCCTCCCAGGTTTCTAACATAGCTAAAGAAGACCTTATGATTGTCCTTTGAGTCCTTGGCGACTTTTCTCTCAAAATTTGCCTTGGATGATTTTATGAGAGATCTTAATTTTTTACTTATAATGATCAAGGGTGTTTTCCCTTTTAAGGATTTTGCTCTATCTTGTAGTAGCTTCCTCCTTTTGTTATAGAGCTTGTTTATGGCTGGGGTCCACCAAACTGGATGCTTGCCTTTGGTACAAAGGGCCTTTGTTTTGTTTGGGATTGCTTGATCCATGCAGTCCGGTAGGTGCTGGTAGAAGGCATTTGTAAGTGATTCAGCAGCTTGAGTAATGGTTTCCGCAGTCTCGGGGGCCATAAAAGAGACCACACTAGCCTTTAGAAGTGTGAAGTCGGCTTTTGAGAAGTTCTTCACTGTGGTCTTTTTTATCTCAGGTGGGGGCGGGATGTGGACTTCCAGTGAGATTAGTTTATGGTCTGATCTCACCAGTGAAGGGTATACTTCCGGTGTTGAACATTGTGACCCCATGTTCGTGATGATGAGATCTAGTATGTTATCTCCTCTTGTGGGAATGGTGACTAGTTGTTCCATGGCATTTGAGTTTATGAACTCTAGGAACCTTTGGGCTAGATTGTTGGGGCTAGAGAAGTGATCCCAGTCTATATTCGGGTAGTTGAAATCACCTAGTATGATGGTGTTTGGAGATACATTTATCCTCTCCAGTGTTTTCAGGAAAGCTATGTGAGGTTCCTGAGATTGAGAGGGTGGCCTGTAACATGCTACAAATTGCAGAGCAGTCTTGCCTATGGTTAGTTGCACCTGGATGGTCTCCGATGCATCGTGCGTTGCCACCAACCTTGAGGTGTGGGTGTTCTTGATGAATATAGACACCCCTCCCTTTCTTGGTGTTGTCCGGATTTTGGGGTCGGAACGCATGATAAGAGGTAAAGCCTGATAGTGCCGGGGTGCTCTCGGGAGCCTTGAACCAGGTTTCAGTCACAGCACAGACATCGATGTTCTCCATACTGAGAAGGGCCTCGAGTGCATGCATCTTGAGGTTGAGACTTCTGGCTTTGAGCAGCATTACCCTTAGTTTTTTTCCTTTTTTGTGTTCTAGGGTGGTAGGTTTAGAATTTGAGCCTTGCCTAAAAAAGGCACTATGGGGTGGCAGAGCCTTTGCCAATATCCGGAAGCCCAGGGTGACAGGTGCAAGCCGTCCCTTGAAGCAGCGTGGCTTGTCCAGCATGTCATCCCAGGCAGACAGATATTGGATCCCCTTTGAATGACACCAGAGTTTAAGCCAATTATTAAAGCTGATCATCTTGTCTCTGTATTGTGGCATCATTCTTGGTGAAGGTAGGATACTGCTCAAGGTCAGGGTCATACCTGCCTGGGCTACATAATCAGAGAGCTCCTCTATGTCTCTTTTCATGTAGTCCAAGGAAGTACGTCTCAGGTCGTTCACACCAGCGTGGACAATGACAGAGTCATACTTGTACCTGCTGTTGAGAGACCTGAGTGCTTGCGTTATGTGATGGATTCTAGCGCCCGACAGGCAGCTTACTGTGACCTTTTCCTTGTTCAATCTGGTGAGCGGGACGTCAGTGTGTCTGACTATGGAGTCACCAATGACGAGTGTGTCTGGCATTGTGTTTGGCCTTAAGGGCTGTGACTGTTTGGCACACTGACTATGTGGTCTATGTGTTGCATGTGTTGTGTCCTGAGGTGGCAGTTGTTTGGGTGTCTGCTTTGGTGGCCTCTGCTGTTTTGGTAGATTTTTGATCAGAGCCTCCGAATATGTCTTTGTGTATTTATGTGTATGATTTGAAGTTGTGATAGTACTATGTGAGACTGGGTTAGTGGTGTGTGTGGTTACCTTCTCCTCCTGTCTGGTCTTACCAGTCCTATGTTGAGAGAGCTCAGCCTTATGTTATGTACTGAGCTTCAAGAATGTAACCACAGTGTACCCTACTGGAAAAGAACAGAAATGTATATAAACTACATTAATAGCAGAAGTTGGAACATAGAGTTAACTTGCAAAACTTCAGGAAAATAAGTTAAAAGTGTTTACGATGGGCTATAAAAAAGTCAGTTTCAGTGCAGCAAGCAGACACAATTAGTAAAGGTAGATGTTTTCCTGTTGTCTGGAAACAGAAATAATTACTAGGTTTCAAAAGTGTTTAACTGTTTTACAACTTCCATTCTAGGCAAACTTCTGAGAGATATGTACCTCTGACACAGAGGTGCTAAATTCTAAGTTTCTGTTAGCCTGGGAACTGAAGGGAGGTGACAAAGAGTGATGTCATCCCAGCTAACCCAGGAGTGATGTCAATATGCTTGTCCATGCTGTTGAAAAGTACCATGAACCACCAGAACACGAGCTTAAAATCCAATGGTTTATTATTTTAGCAAACTGGTTAAGCGGTTTCATCTACATAAAATAGACTTCATCAGAACAACATAACAATGACACTTATTCTTTAAATACATTCTCACATCCAATCACATTCCCACTTCATTAAAATATACATATTCATGTACCTGAATTTAAAAAGTGTTTCCTACTCACTACTAAATTCATTTGTAAAGCAGTACGACATTAGCTCTACTATGTAAACATTCCTACAACCTAATATATGTGTAAATAATATACTTACAACTAAAAAAACAAAAACACAAAGAACTGCTTATGTAATATATACATTAACTGTAAAACATTCCATTCATACTGAATGCCTTTATCTCAATGCGCTGGCTTCTCTCAGGGGTTTAATGGGTATATTATTGTTAATACCTGGTGGCATCGCAGTCAGTAAAATCTGCCACCTTACCTCTTTTTCCCCTAAAGTCTGCTTAATATTTCTTCCCCTAATATTCCTCTTAACACTTTCCAAGATAGCAAATTTAAAGGTGATACACTCATTGTTCCTTTCTATGCGCCTATATAGCGCATTGTTACCATCTCCTTTTCTGATGGCATATAGATGGTCATATATTCTATTCCTTAAACATCTCCCCGTCTTCCCAATGTAGAAACCAGGACATTTGGTACACTTAGCCATGTATATTACATTTTGAGTTTGACAATTACCTTTCCTAAACTTAACTCTCATGTGATAACTGTTCTCAGTGTCCATAAAATCTTGTTCTAAAATCGCCTGACATTGATTACAGTGACCACATTTAGTGTATAATAATAATCTGCATTATTAATTTAAGAACTGTCTCAGAGGGTGAGTCTGTGCATTTTTTATTTGTATTTGGATCTGACAACATGCACTCATCATCAGCACTACACTTGCCTTGCTCTGTAAGTAAGTCTAGGGTACAGTGATATCTCTTAGATATAGATAGGAATATAGTAAAGATTAGTTTAGATGTTTTCTGTATTTGTGAGACTGTCCTGCAATGTTGTTTTAAAATATTTCCTGTGATTATGAACTCTATAGTCACTGTGCTGAGTTATTGAATATTGTCTTTTAATTGTGGCTGGTTTATTTAGAGATATTTAAGCTCTTAGAGTACTTGCATATGTATTTGGTGACACTGTATAGGCCACTCCAGTAGTCTTGCTGTTGGTCACACTTACCATTTGGATAATAGTAAGATTGGTCACCCTTTGGGAAGGGCCTTAAAGTAGCTGATAAGGGTTCTGGTGGCAGTGCTAACTACCTTATGGTCTGGGAAGAAGGGGGCATAGCTAGTAAAGCCCTGCCAGCCTTTCCCAGGTGTGTGTTTGTGTATAAATCAAATCTCAAAGTGTGTCTGTCTGTGTGTGTGTGTGTGTGTGTGTGTGTGTGTGTGTGTGTGTGTGTGTGTGTGTGTGTGTGTGTGCCAGCTACTTGGGCAGTGACACAAAGCACTGGTTGGACAGAGAGAGTGTTGGGAGGACTTGGCTTGGAACCCTGGCTAAGGACTCAACCCTATAGTTGTGCCAATGGGGAGTATTATTGGGGATCCAGAGAGAGAGGGAGAAACCAGCCTCAGTCTGATTGTGATCTCTGTGTGCTCTTAAGGGAAATTGTACTTTAATGTGTGTGTCCCCCACTAGTGCCAGTGGTGAGGACTAAGGCTGCTTGATTACTGGGCCAATATAGGGGCATCACATCTTATATCAATGAGATGGGCCATGAACCTAAATTTTCTCAATGTTCGATGCATTAACATTGATCTCCATCTTGAGTTGCTCTGGATCATTGGTGTCAAGGTTTCCCTCTTTGTCACCACTTAATTATTCTTCAGTGGAACTGGACATACCTCTGGGTCAGGGCTTTCTAATGCTGATGGATGCAGGGTTGGCATTCTAAGCAATGAAATTTTAGATTTTCACTCCTCTGATGGCACATGCAGAGCCTCCTGTGATATCAATTGCAGTCCCTGACACTCAACAATCAGTCCTTCAGGCTGGAGCAGACCAGGGAAAAAAGACTCCAGGAACTGATACAGATTGAGTCTGAGTTATCTGGAGATTTGGACTAGCCCTCACCATAGATATTCTCAGGAAAAGGATTTGCAAGAGGAGAAAAAAGACTCCCCTGCTAAATCTTTAACATCCAATATAGACTTGAATTGGGGAGGGGAGATCTACCAACCCTGTCCAAAATATGCCATCTTATGCAAAATCCTCAAATTGATGTGCCAGAGAGGGGTCTTGGTAAACTATCTACGCACTCAGGATAAGGAGTTGCTTTTTGAGGCTTATCATTCTTCCCTCACTGGGACATGGGTGGTCATTCCTACCAACCATCTTACAGATTTGGCCACTAGTAGGGTATGGTGGGAACTAGATTCCAGCAAAGGTGTTCCTCAGAAGCCTGACAAAATTGTTTCTCCCCCTAAGGCTAGGTAGCACTGGTCCAAGGGTGCCACTGGTGGACTCTATGGTTGTAGCAGCAGACATTGAAAGAGAGTTGTTGGATGATGGAGTTGCTGTCCATCTGCCTAACAAGGAATCTAATGGATTGCAGAGAATGAGAAGTACACATATGCTTGGGGTATTTGTACCCTGAAGTCACTGAATGCACATGAACTGCTTCCAAAGAGATTAAGCAGAACAGACTTTAGACTCTTTGTGAAAGCTACCCAAGCCTGAGCCAAGAAAACAGATGGAGAATACTGTGGGTACCATGCTGAATACTACTGATATCATTATGCAACTGTAACATAACAGCTGATGGAGCATCTTGTGTGGTGGGAATGGGCATAATGTTAAGGCATCATATCTGGCCTTGCCTTTGCAACTTTGCAGATAATTTTATGACATCCTTCACCAATGCCTGTTATAATGGTTTTGTCCAAACTACTGAGGTGCAAGCAAAAGGATAAGACACTCTATCATATAGGTGACAGATTTGAGTGACCACAAACATCCTATAATAAGATCAGAAAGGGCCCAATTCTGTATGGTTTCAAAAACCATTGCATCAAACCTTTAACTCTTTCTTGGACAGAGGTAGCCATGACAAAGGCAGCCCCTTCAAAGAAAACTGAACAAGAGGTCAAGAAGGTCTGAAAAAAAAAGGTTCAGAGCCCTTTCTCAGGCAGATAAATCCCAATGTCCCTTAAGGCTTACCTGACTGTTCACCTTTGGGGGCAATCGGGGCAGTGTATTGCTCTACTCAATTGTATGGATGGCTACCACATAGGACAACTGGCTGAGAGAGAAATAGTATTCAGAGGCTGTACAATACCCTTTTCCCACTCCCCTTCCTATCAGCTTCTGCCACTGCCAGACTCCATCAATGTCAAGCACAAAAAAGGGAAACTGGCTAGGCTTAAAATTGCCCACAAGGCAGCTAGCCCAGTACTTATTTCTGAACCTATGACCCAACTAAATAAAAGCATAAAGAGAAGATGTTATTCTCTTAGATAAGAAAAGCCATCCACGAGGTCCCTCCATACCAGAGAGGATCTGGAATGTATCTGACATTTGTTTTAGTTCCAAAGCAAAACAAGGACCTCAGACGAAACCTGGATCTCAGTGGAGAAAAGCTGTACATCTGGAAGACCTCATTCTGAATAGTCATGGTGCAAGTGATTTTGCCCTGCCTGAAGACATATGATTGTATGTGCTTTCTAGATATCCTGGTTGCCAACCTCTACATCAAGATTGCCAAACATCCGGGTGGTTTCTGTACTTTTGGCTTGTTTCCAGTCATTTCCAATTCAGAGCCTTGCCCTTCAGTCTTATCACAGCCCCTCCTCCAGATCTTCACCAAGTGCTTGGCATTAGTTGCAGTCTAATCCACAAGGCACACTGGAACACACACCAAGAAATCTCCAAAGGAACTCCAGGCAAGAGCAGAACTGAAGTCAAACTTGTTAAGCAACAATTTATTTCCACAACGCCGTGTACTTGTCTCCATTTGCCTACATGTTCGTTTGAGATTTAAGCAAGCATTATATTAATCACATGTTTTTATAAACCTTGAAATGTGAATTTTGGGTTGATATTTCATGACTGTTTGATTTTTCATTGGATTAGGTTTATTTTATATTAGTCTAAGTAGGATTTTTATAAGTCCAGCATTTGAGGATGTTGGTTTTTATCTAGTGGGTAACATTTGCTTGATTATGTATAAAAGTTATTTCTACTTTTAATTTGTAGTTCAGTTATTTATGGTATAGTCCCTTTAAATGTCAATTAGTTTTAACATGTGTTTGTAAAGGGAGATGTATATATGGGTGTGGGTGTTGTTTGCTCTGATGTTCATCGTGCATACAGCTGCAGTCATAACAGATGGGTTCTCCTGCCGTCAGGCGGGTCCTCGGTCGGCCGAATTCCAAAGTCTAGGTCCGGCATCGGTTGTCGTCGCTTCTTCCCTGACGTCAGTGTGACAGGGGTATAAAAGAACCAGCCAACGCCATTTTCTTCAGTCTTTCTTGCCGTGCGGTGTCCGAAGCAGAAGCAGTTTGCAAGTGCCGGTCGGCCAGCTCCTGAGATTACGAATATTTTTCAACCGAAGACTTCTAGAAAGCTAAGTACCCGTTAGAAACTTTTCTTGCCTCAGACCGATGTCAGACAAAGTTAATAATTGCATTTCATGTGGGAAGCAAATACCGCATAAGGATTTCCATTCCCTCTGTATACCTTGCTTAGGCCCAGACCACGACGTCTCGGCCTGTCGTTTTTGTGCTACATTCAACAGACGCACTATTAAGCGTCGGGCGGAGTTCACCCAACACTATTTTGGCAAAAAGTTTAATTACAACATGTCGTCGGATACTCCGACTCCAATTTTGAGTAAACGACATAAAGATAAGGACGAACATACGAGGTCCGCGACTTCTACTGACACTATGCTAAAGCCGACTACATGTGCTCCGGTTCTCAACGAGGCGCCTACGCAGCCCATGACCACCGATGACACTTCATTAGCGGTGTCTTCTGTGCCCGAGGTCGCAGGCTCTTCGGCCCACACCCCGACTACAGATACCGAAGTCACTCTTGGCGGGGAAACTCAGAGTTCAGACAGGCCTGCCACCTCTCAAGGTGTCTTCAGGCCTTCTTCTTCTTTTTCCATTAAGGCTTACACTAAATCTAAAGCAGCCATGCATTCTAAAACACAAGCTCCACAGGGCCCCTCTCAAGGCCCCATGCCTAAAAAGCAGATGCTCAAAATGGCTGCGGATTTGATTACTCTTATCAGTAGTTCTCAACCCCCCTCGGACAAAAGGCCCAGAGTGGAGGAAGAATACGTTTCCTCGGACCAGGCCTCCATTACTTCAGAGCATTCTGAGGACCAGGAACATTCTTGCTCCCCTTTCGAAGATTCTGATGCAGAGGAGTCCATTCCCTCTGTCCCCCCCCCCGAGGATTACTCTTTTGGGGAAACCTTGCATACCTTGAGGGAACACTTCCACTGGGAAGGCCAAGAGTACTCAGACTCCAAGAAAAGGCTCAGAGATTTCCTCTTGCTCCCTCAGCACAGGCCTCTGGCTATACCACCTGTCTTAGACATACTAGATGATGTGTATTCAGAGGCCAGCCTTAACCCAGATTCTTTACCTCCAGCTCCAGTCAAGCCTGACAGGTATTACCGGGTTCCTGATTCACACCAATTCCTATACAAAAGCCATGCGGCTGACCCAGAAACTATTTCACAGGGTCCCAAGGGAATT
Organism: Protopterus annectens; assembly: GCF_019279795.1. Lineage (NCBI taxonomy): Eukaryota > Metazoa > Chordata > Ceratodontiformes > Protopteridae > Protopterus > Protopterus annectens. The sequence continues at coordinate 1,431,528,369 of NC_056728.1, forward strand.
AAGGCCTCCACTGTCTAAAATCCATTACCTTCAGAGAGAGATGCCAGAGTTTTAGAAAGGTGGGGGAAAAGGTATACACCTCGGCCACTTTAAACATGAGGGCATTAAACTGTCAGTTCCATATGTTAAAGTATCAACAGTTTTTGTCATCTCAGTTGAAAAGCAAAATGTCACAACCTGAACAACCAGACTTGAAGGAGTTGCAGGATTTGTTGCATAGTGCAGAGCAAGTGGGTAAACATATCTTGCAATGTGGTTTTGATGCTTTAGAGGCCTCTTGTAGAGCTGCTGTTACAGGATCAGTCATACGTAGACATGCTTGGCTCAAAGAGCAAACCTTACCAGATCATGTCAAAGCTAAATTACTAGATGCACCTCTTCGAAAAGATGTATTGGTTGGTGTTAAAGCTGAAGCAGTATTAAAGAAAATGGAGGAAAAGGCAAAATCAATGCAAACAGTGAAAGATTTCCTACAGATACAACCGCCACGTTTCAGTAGAAATTGGCCTTCAGAAAATTGGTCCTTTCCAGCCACGGACAGACCTCAAAGAGGTAGATACAGGCGCCCGAGAGGTAGAGGGCAATCTCAAGGATCATTTAGAGGCAGACAATGGCAAACACCTACACCAAGAGGGGGTGAGGATAGTTCACAGCAATTCAGAAAGCAGACCCAATGACTTTCCCCTTTGCATGCCAAGCAAGGCTCAAATGGCAGCACCTTTAGGCGGAAAACTGGCATTATTTTCGAAAAATTGGCATATTGTTACAAAAGACAAATGGATCCTGGACATTATAGACAGAGGCTACAGATTCCACTTTCACACCCTTCCAAAAATGAGAGGCATGCCAAACCTGCCACGCAATCAAAGGGCAGAGGCACAAAAACAAATTTCACATCTCATGGACATGAAAGCTATTCAAGAGGTACCTGCACAAGAACAGGGTCAAGGTTTTTATTCCAGACTATTCCTGGTACCAAGGAAGGGCAAAGATTGGAGACCTATTTTGGACCTATCCATCCTAAACACATATTTACTCGTTCCAAAGTTCAAGATGCTCACATTACAGCAGCTTCTTCCCATGCTGGGCAAGGAGTCTTGGCTGGTGACATTGGACCTCAAGGAGGCATACCTGCATGTCCCAATCAGACAAGATTGCAGAAGATACCTCAGATTTCTTGCAGGTTCATCCCATTATCAATTCTCTGCATTGCCCTTTGGCTTATCTACTGCGCCCAGAGTGTTCACGAAATGCCTGGCATCAGTAATTGCCTTCTGCAGACTTCAAGGGATACAAATATACCCATATCTGGACGACTGCCTGATCCAAGCGGACAGCAAACACACTCTTCTGAAACACCTGGCATTTGTAATAATGTTGTTGAAATCTCTGGGATACACAGTCAACAAAAAGAAGTCAAGACTAATACCCTCTCAAACAATAATTTTCCTGTGTGCCAGCTTGGATACAAACACCCAGATGGCCTACCTCACGCCAGAGAAACAAGGGCAATTAACTGAATACTTCAGAAAACTGGCAACCTTCACCAGGCTGACTGCAAGGAAAATCCTGCAGGCTCTGGGATTCATGGCATCTTGCATCCTGCTAATCCCATGTGCAAAGCTGCATATGAGGAAACTTCAATGGTACCTAAAAAACTTATGGTCTCAACACAGCCACAGTTTGGAAGCAATCATACCACTGATTCCATGTCTTCAAAAGGAATTTCTGTGGTGGGCTCAAGCATGCCAAAGAAACATAGGTCTCCTATTCTGCAAGCCTCAAGCAAATCAAGTCATCACAACAGGCGCCCCGGACTACGCCTGGGGGACGCACATGACAGATCGGTGCATTCAGGGCAAATGGTCACAAAAGAAAAGCACCTACACATCAATCAAAAGGAAATGCTAGCAGTAATAAATGCTATTATGGCTTTCAAAGACCTACTGCATCCAGGGCAGCTATTGATAAGAACAGACAACACCACAGTGATGTGGTACATAAACAAACAGGGAGGAACTCATTCATATCCCCTCTGCAGACTAGCCATGTCCCTTTGGAACACGGCTCTGGAATTGCAAATCCAACTTCAAGCACAATTCCTGCCAGGGAAGGAAAACACACTGGCAGACAACCTGAGCAGAAATATGACAGATCCACACGAATGGAAGTTGCATCCTCAAGTTTTTACAATGATAATTCAAGCATGGGGAAGCCAGACATAGATCTCTTTGCCACCCACAGTAATTACCAATTGACAAAATTCTGTTCAAGGACCTTTCATCCACAGGCCTGGAAAGTGGACGCACTCTCTTTCAGTTGGACAACAATGACGGTTTATGCCTTTCCACCTCTTCCACTGCTGGCCAAAGTTCTATTAAAAGCCAGAGCAGACAGACCAAGGATGATTCTCATTGCTCCAGACTGGCCAAGACAACACTGGTACCCACTCCTGAGGAGCCTGATGCATTCCCACCATGGATCCTGCCTCTAATGCCTCTTCTACTGACTCAGCACAACTTCAAAACTCTTCACAGTCAGCTGAAAACACTCAATCTAGCCGCATGGAGGATTCCTTAAATTCACAGCAGACCCTACTCTCCAAGGAGGTGCAGGATGTCATTTTGGAGGCCAGAAGGCCTTCTACTAGAAAAGCCTACTCCACAAAATGGAAACGGTTTTGTGTCTGGAATCAGAAAAAGGGTCAGAATCCTGGAATACTGAATTTACCTCAAATACTACAGTACCTAGCCGAGCTGCTAAGCAGTGGACTTTCATTCTCCTCCATCAAAATCCATGCCTCAGCCATTTCTGCAGAGTACAACACTGATCCTCCTTTATTCTCTCACCCTCTCTTAAGACAGTTCCTCAGAGTGGCTAAGAATATAAAACCCCCAAGGAAGCAACCAGTACCGGCTTAGGACCTCAATTTCATTCTAGAAAAACTAACCCTGCCTCCTTTTGAGCCAGCTGCTTCAACAGATCTGCAATATTTGTCATGGAAAACAACCTTCCTTCTAGCTATCTCCTCAGCACACAGAGTTTCGGAACTACAAGCCCTCATGGCTGTGCAGCCTTTCATCATTTTCCATCAGAACAGAGTTTCCTTACGAACCAATCCTTCATTTATGCCAAAGGTAGTATCCAGGGTAGCCTTGAATCAGGCTATCCACTTACCTACATTTTACCCTAATCCACAAAACAAAGGGGAGAGGCTACTACATTCCTTGGACATTCACAGACAGCTCCGTTATTATTTGGACAGAACAAAGCCTTTCAGAAAATCAGAGCAACTCTTTGTGTCCTATGCTACAGGTGCTCAAGGGAAGCCTATTTCCAAACAGACAATCTCAAAATGGATAGCCCACTGCATACGCTTTTGTTACTCTTTTCATGGTAAAACTGTACCTACAGGCATCAGATCTCACTCCACAAGGGCCACAGCTACCTCTGCAGCTTTCCTCAGGAGGGTTCCTACCAAAGATATTTTGGAAGCAGCCACTTGGAGTTCTGTACATACTTTCTCCAAGCACTATCACCTACCATTATTCTCCAAAACTAGAGCGGGCTTTGCCACTGCATTCTTGCAGGGCATCCTGGCTCCACCTAGTTCCACTTAGTGCCTACCACCCCTTTATTAGCTTTGGGATTCTTCCCATCTGTTATGACTGCAGCTGTATGCACAATGAACATAGTACAGTTTTGTACCTACCATAAATGTAGATGTTCGAGTGCTAATACAGCTGCAGTCCAGGTTTCCCTCCCTCCTTCCCCTCTTGGGACAGGCCTTATGGCTAACACCTCCTCATACAACCTCATTGGGGTATTCTTTTATCGTGTATTTGCTTGCAACTACTGTTTTTTGATTATATTGCATTTGCTTTACTACATAAATTTATGTTTTGCCTTCCTTCTGGGGGCACCTGACATCTGGGGCAAGAAAAACTGAAGAAAATGGCGTTGGCTGGTTCTTTTATACCCCTGTCGTACTGACGTCAGGGAAGAAGCGACGACAACCGACGCCGGACCTAGACTTTGGAATTCGGCCGTCCGAGGACCCGCCTGACGGCAGGAGAACCCATCTGTTATGACTGCAGCTGTATTAGCACTCGAACATCTACATTTATGGTAGGTACAAAACTGTACTTTTGTCTGAAGAAGTCCGGCTATCAGTTGAATGAAAAGCGTTGTGGAAATAAATTGTTGCTTAACAAGTTTGACTTCAGTTCTGCTCTTGCCTGGAGTTCCTTTGGAGATTTCTTGGTGTGTGTTCCAGTGTGCCTTGTGGATTTAACTGGAGTGTTTTTGGTATACCTAGTTTGTATTAGTCGCAGTCTGCCTGAGACTCTGAGGGACCTGGGTGTTCTGTACTTAGACAACTGGCTCTTGCTACTACAGACACATGCAGCAACTGAAACATCCATGAAGGTTCCTTACGAAAAAAAATACAGGGAGTAAATACAATGTTCTACACTGATTGCCTTGAGGTCCCATCTCTTTGCTCGGTATGAAACAGATTCCTGAGAGGTGGTCTTTGCCTGGCATACAAGACATCCCTGAACCCTGTTTTGATGAATTGCATGCACATCTGCAAAACAAACAGCATCAGAGCTACTAGCTTAAAAGACCTAAATTTTACTTGTGACATAAATATGACTTGTTGGAGAGACATGTATGTTTCTCAGAGAATTCCCATTCTCTAGAACAGGCTCCCCATCCATATGAAGCAGAGTTCCTTCCAATCCCTATTTAAGTGCAACTTGGACCAATGGATGGATAATCAGAAATTCACTCTTGGTCTGGAACCTAAGTCTGTGATGGACAGAGGCAGTCAGTAAATCACCCCCTGTATAAGTCAAATTTGTGGGTCACATTTGGGTTGCATGGCCAGGCTTATAAAAGAGCCTTAGTGGTCATTAGTCTAGTATACACCTGTGAACTTATGAAGACAGATTACTTGCTACAACTTTGCCTATTCTTTTGATACTTTGTGTATTGCAAGTCAAATCTTCAACTGACTAAGTCCATATTCTTCATAAGATGACATCTAGACACAATAAACTGTACAATCAGTCTTCATTTCAACAGTCCATCAGAGCTGCAACCCATCACCTGTTAGACCAAGACACACAGCCAGCCTCACTGGTGATCAGAGTTCTAGGATCAGTGGCTTCAACCATAGTCATGGTCATCCATGTACATGTTTTACTTGAAAATATTATAATGGATGCTTAGTGTTCAGTGGTCCCAACTCTTAGATCATCCATCAGCCCCAGTACATAACACCCAACTGTGCAGACATCATTTGAAAAGGTGGTTGACATTTCCAGAAGTTTCTGTGGTAAGCTCTTTGTTCTTCTACCTCCCTCAGAAAAGGTCACTGCAGACTCTTCCTTGGGCTGCGGCAGTGTTTTGAGGGGAGAATGGTCCAAACAACATGGAATCTAACAGAGTTCAATCTTCACATCAATATTCTGGTGATGATGTTGCTTCTCCTCACTTGCAGGAACTTCAGAAGCTCCTCCTTCTGGAAGTGATCTCCATTCAGACGAACACTGTGCCTGTCTTATGGTATATAATCAAACAAAGAGGAACCAACTCCTACCCCTTTTTACAGAGAGACCATGAGGGTTTGGCAGTGGGCAATTGCTTTGCACTATTTTCTGACTGCAATACATATCCCAGCGAAAGCTAGCTGCCTAGTGGACACAATCAGCAGGTCCATCCTAATGCCTCAGGAGTGACCTGTCAATTCCACAGTAGTTCAGCAAATCTTCGGCAACCTGGGTTCACCTTGCTGTGACTTTTTTACATCCCTGTACAGCACCAAGTACAGCAGCTACTTTGCATTAATCCCTCCAGAGCATCAGTAACCAAGAAACAGTCTAGTCTGTAAGTGACCCCTCTAACTGACATCTATATGTCTATCCCCACATTCTGCCTAACACCAAATTTTTACAGAAAGCAGCAGTAGGCAAAGCCATTGTGATTCTTATTGCTCCATAATGGCTCAGGCAAATCTAGTTTCCCTTCCTCAGGACTTCCCTATTGAAGCACCTATGTTTTCCATATCCTGTCTTTGAACCCCTTTCTCATTCATGTGGGCAACTTCCCCTAGACTTACAGAACCTTAAGATGATCACATGATTTCACCAATTCCATTGATGCCCAAGGACTCTTCCTTATCCCAGCATGTGCTTCGCATTTTGAGAACTTCACAAAAATAATCGACTCATAAAGCTTACAAAAGTAAATGGAAATGTTTCTCCGTATAGATTGTTGACCATATAGACCCTTTTCTGCTTCTATCCCAGTGGCCATAAAGTTTTTGTCAGAATTATGAAAATAAACAGTGAAGTGTTATGAAAGAGAAATTGGTAGCCATAAAAAGAATAATCTTAGAAGAGGTTCACTGTGGATCAAATCCTCTAGCGTTATTCTTTTTATGGTAGAGTCTTGCTTTAGTTACTTCACGATTAAAGTACAACTGGCATCCGTTTCCAGTTTTCATAACCATTTTCTCTCCTATCTAGCTACCAGTTTACTGCCCTAATAACTCTGATGGTGAGAGTACCTCCTGGAAATGCTAGACATGCGCAGACATCTCAGACTTTACCTCCACGAGACTAGAACAATAAAATGCAATTGTTCATATCATTTGCCTCAAACAATGTGGGTTGGAAAGTTTTCAAAATAACACTTTCCATATGGCTTTCAGATTGCATTTCCTTTGTATACTCTCTGAGAAAAAAAATCATTACCTGCTAAGTAAAGGGCTCGTTCACCAACATCGGTCTGAGTTTCTGCATTCTTTTTTGGGATCTTTGCTATGTATGAAGTTTGTGCTGCAGCAATATGTTTTACTTTGCATGTATTTGCAAAGCACTTTAAACTGGTTATATTTTGCACATCCATTGCCTCCTTTGGAGCTACAGTTCTCAGAGTTATGTTGTCATGATGTCACCCAAAAATTTAGGTAGCTTGATTTTTTTGTTCATTTAGTTGAATTAGATGAACTGAATGAAGTAGAATACAGAAGTTATGTACTTAGATTCATAGGTCTGTACTAGGCTAACAACCATGAGGGCCTTTATAAGTCTAACCATACTACCCAACCTAGTTATATCCCCATGTACATTATGTATCTATTAAGAGGGATATGTTAGTTTGGAGGTATATTAGGGCTTTGTTGGGATGGGTATATATATTAGGTAGGCAATATTTTACTTACTTTTTGCCTTTGCTTGTTAGAGACATGGGGCCATACCAGGCGTGAATTTACAATTTGCCATCCAATAGTCAAGGTTACATTTGAATAGGGTCAGGGATGAACTCTACTTCACATGGATAGGGAACTTATTCCATAGTATGGGGATCCTTTAAGAGACATATCAGTCTCACCAACATGTTGTATTTATGTTCTAGGCAAGGTTGAAATCCTTGAATCTAGTGTTTCTAGTGCTGCTCGTTTTGCTGATGTGCAAAAGATCCATAGTGGCTGGACACGAGGATGCCTTATTTGCCAGGCATAGATCGCATCTCAGTAACCTGTAGGAGACTGAGCATAGAGATAAGGCCTTAAGGTGATCTGTGTAGGACAGTGTGTTAATGCCCCGGATTCTGCTGATGAGGAGCCTCTGTGGACATTCCAGCTGTTGCTAATGCCTGGTCAGATAAATGCGGAAGTGGGCATTGTACTCAATGATGGGTCTGATAGGGCCAAGTAAAGCAATACTATAACTTCCTTGGACCTGGATTCTATACCCTTACTTATAAGTTGGGCAATGTAGAATGACTTTCTTTCTGTTTTCACTATGTGTTGGTCTAAGGCAAGATTACTGTTATGTTCTCAAATCTCTAACTACGGGGTCAACTCTTATGGGTGTTTTATCGATGGAGTAATTGGCTTGCGTGGACATTTTCCCAAAGGGCACTGCAGTGCATTTCTTGGTACTGAGTTTTAAACTGTGGCTTTGGCAGTAGTCATTTGTCTGCATTAGGCCGTTTTGCAGGATGCTTGTGTCATGGCGGGAATCTGTGATTATTTCCAATTTGTAGTCATCTGTGAACTTGGTGAAACAGTGGCCCATGACATTAGCTTTGAGTTCCAAGAGGTAGCTGCCAAACAGGAGCAGGCACAGCAAAGATCACGGAGTACTCTGCTGATGACCAGTCTCTTGTTGGAAATGGTCTCATAAATCCTGACGCTTTGGGTCCTATCTTTGATCAAGCTGTCAATCCAGAAAGTTATGGAGGGATTTATACCTAGTTCAGTGAGTTTTTCAACAATACCTGAATGGAGATTGCATCAAAAACCTTAACCAGGTCAAGGTAGGTGGTATGCACAGTCTTCAACTCATCCATTTCCTTGGTGACCCTGTTGAAGGACTCTACCAGGTTAAGTAGGCAAGGCCTTCCCTTGTCAAAGCCAAACTAGGATGGGTCCAGTGTCTGTAGGTTGCCAGTGTTCTTTTTGATCATTTCCATGTTTATTCATTCCGTGGCTTAAGATATCAGACTTGTCAGACTGATGGTCGTAGTTTCTGGGGTCAGTTGATAGATGGCCCTTGTGAAGAGGGATGACCGTTGCAGTCCTCCATTCACTTTGTATGTAACCTGTTTTAAGGCTGTAGTTCAAAAGTGCCTCAAATGGTCATGAAAGGTCGTGTTTTAAGATATTTACGAAGCAACCTGAAATATTGTTGGGACCAATTGATGTGGAGATTTTTGTCATTGAGAAGTGCTTCCAAGACCTGCTCCCTGTGGATATTTGGGTGTGGAGATTCTAGAAGGGATTTCACAGTGGGTAGCAGAGGGAGAGTGGAGGGTGAAGACTGAGCTGAATTTGTCAGCCAGCAGATTCGCTATGTCTGTCTGCTTAGTGAAGGTGGTGCCATTTACCGCCAATTCAGCAAACTGCTGTGTGTTACCTTTAAAGTTTCAGACATGGCTGAAGAAGGCCTTGTGGCTGTCATTAGACTGAGAGGCTATGCTAACCTCGTAGTGGCCTTGTTGGACATAGTTAATCCTCTTAGTTTCTTGTTTAGTGAGCTCTTGAATTTATGAGAATGGCTGTTTCTGATTTTGGCCATGACTTTTTTCCTTTTGTTATATATCCTGTTCAGATTGGAATTCCACCAGTGTGGTTTGCTTTTGGTGTTTGGTATGGGCTTATTAGTGGTAGGTACAGCAGCCTCTATGCAGCCATCCACATGCTTATACAGGGTTTCTATGAAGAATTCTGCATGGGTTGCTGTGATTTCAGGGTTCATGGGCATTGCATTTTGACAAACTGTCACTCAGTAGAATGTCCTTTGCTTTAGAATAGTCCCAGCTGTTACAGGTTTAGTTGGGTTTTCCAGGTGGATTTTTATCTTGAAGGAGACAGCTTTCTGATCTGACCACACAAGTGAGGATGTGATATGGGGGGGGGTTGTTTATTTTTTCTTTTTTGCTATGTTGGAAAGTTTGCCATTTTGACATTGTTGAAAAAAGGCTTTTAGGGGGTGGTTTAAGTTTTTGCCAGTATCCAAAAGCCCAGAAAGATGGGACAGGTGCAGACCACCCCTGGCAAAGCAACGTGGTCTGTTAGTCACATCCTTCCATGTTGACAGGTATTGAATCTCCCTGCAATGACATAAAAAAACTATGGCAGTTGTTAAAATCAATAATTTTTTGTTCTTACTGTAGCATCATTCATGGCTAAGATAGAATGCTGTTCATTGCAAGGCACAGACCTGTCTGTGACACATATTCAGGGAGATCCATACTGTCTCTTTTCATATAATCTGGTGAGGTACATCTCGGGTCATTTACACCTTCATCATAATTATACCTGTGGTGCAGTTACTTGAGTATGTGCATGATATTGCAGATCCTGTTTCTAAATAAGCAGCTGATCATTTGTCTTCTACTTGTCTAGTCTGGTATTTAGGGCAGCTGTGTGTCATACAATGGAATCCCGTGTGACAAGAGTCATAGGTAAAGTGTTTGCTTGCCTTGTGGGCTTTGATCTTAAGGGACCATTGGGTGTAGGCTTATATGCAGTGTTTGTCATTGCTTTTGGTGTGTGCTTCAGAGATTGCTGAGGTTAAACATTGCTGTTTGTATGCTTAGGATGTCTTTGAGGTTTGAGAATGTTTCTTTAACGTTCCTCTGCATAACATGGTCTATATGTGTGCGGTGATTGGCAAGTGTAGAGGATGTAGCATAATGTTGTATACGTTTTATCTTAGTATGTCACTTTTAGTTGGCAAACTCAATCTGACATTAGTCAGTGCACAGGGGGATTATGAGAGAATTTTTTTTTTCTGAAGGAGCTTGAGACAAAGAGCACTAGCAGAAGGCTGTATTTGGTGTGACAAAATGACTTTGTTATCATTATTTATATTGGGTGGACACGGATGGAAAGGATCCAGAGTTACAGTAAATACATAACATCCATTTTCATGGAATTTGGCAAGTCAAGTCAGAGGTAGTTAGAATCCATTCTTATTTTACACGAGCAAACAAATACATGTATATGCATATGTGTGTGTGTGTGTGTGTATATATATGTGTATATAAAAACACAAAAAATGTACAGCACCCAAACAGAAGCTGTGATTAACTTTTAGTATATAGAGCATACTCCATGGAACACAGAAAAACAAAGGAGGTTTTCCTCCTCAAAGAGGAGCTTCTTCATTGTTAAATTACATGACATCATCAACTTATATAACTTTTCTGGCATGAAATTTGAATTTTTTCAAATAAAATTTTGTTCATACACAGTGAAAAATTAGTAGTATTTATAAATGGTCACTAAATATATGGCCAATGAATATAAAAATATTTATACACAAATATAAAAAACTGTTCTTAAATATAGTGACACCAAGTGGCAAAACAAAATATTGCATACAAGTAAAACAAAAACAGTTCAAGTATGTATAGTGGCATCAAATGTCAAAAAACAGAATTGCTTGCTTAAATGGAGTGACACCAAATGGCAAAACAAAATAAAAAAAACTTTGCTTACAAATAAAACATAAAAAGGAGATCTGATGTCCTTTTCGTTCTTCCTCAACACATGGGTTCAGATCTGATCCTTGGGACTGACTCTGCTGCATACTCCAGACTTTGGATACAACTCTCGAGCTCCTCCCTGTACCCATGATGCCTTAGTCCATCCCCATTACCCCAGATCTCGTTTGCCGCAATTGTGCTGAGATGCAGGTTCCTCTCTTGAAATATAGTGGTTTTATTGCGAGTTAATTTGTTTTCTTGCTCTCTTTAGTTTCTTCTAATTATTCCTTTTGAATTCTATCCTCCCTCTTAGCTTTTCGCAGGCATTAGAATTTCTTACTATTCTCGAATAGTATTTCTGACATACCATAGTTGGCATTGCTTTACCCTTTAATCAAGGTATTATCTTTAAATTACTATTGTTGGTAATTTCGTCTTTTTTTTTTTCTCTACATATACATTATATATATATATATATATATATATATATATATATATATATATATAAATATATATATATATATCTTTTTCTTATAGTGAATTGTTTCTGTACTGTTTTTACTGTATTGCTTTCTGTACTGTTTGGTGATTATACTGCTTGTTACTAACGTACATGCTGTATAAACTGACAGGTTTCAAAAAATGCATTTATTATGGGCATATAATTCTGAATTCGGATGCCCACAAGGAGTGTGTTTATTGCCTCGGAGCTAGCCACTTTGATATAAATTGCACTACCTGCTCTACCTTCATCCCAAGGACTCTGGCTGACTGATGCAACAAGCTGATACTAAAAGAACATCTATCTTCTACTTAACTCAATCTTCTAGGGCTAAAACTCCCACTAAAGTTACTAAGTCGGCTCCATGGGAGGACAGAAAATGTTCTCCCCCGAAGTCTCCCAGGACTTCATTGGATCCACCTACTAAAAGTAAAAAAAAATCTCAGATTCAACATCATTGGATCCGAAGACCCAATCTTCAGATCTGAAATCCCCTGATCCAAAATCTTCGGATCTGATAATCATATTAGCTAGTCCAAAGGTGCCTTCCTTGGATCCCAGGTCCTTGGATCCAAAGTCTGGCACCTCTCAAAGAAGTCATCCACCAGAGTATGTGCCCAAACCTAATTCTCCAAGTCTGCTCTCTCTCCATTCTTATAAACCTCTAAGAAACACTCAAGGCCCCAATCCACTACATTCCTCCAGGTTCTCCAGAAGTTTATCAGAAGTAGATGTGGATAAGATGATGCAAAACATTTCTCAGTGCTCAGATCCATATGGGGGTCATTCCAACTTCGTCCCCAGTTGGATGTGTGAGCCTTCCTACAATGTCCCACTGTATTCTCTTTCCTTCTCTGATTTTTTTCAGCTGTTTTGGAGTCCCAAGATTCGAAATCCCCGAGGGGGTTGGTATTGGATCCTAAGAAGAACTCTTCTATGACTCCGACAGTATCCCTGACTGCTTTCATACTGCTACTCTCTGATCTGAATGGGTCCCAGAGCCAAAGTGTCAGCATCAGATCCATGGGGCTTGGATCGCCTTCAGTGTTGTCAAATCTATCCCTGCCTGTCCGAGCCTCGGCCCTGGACAGTTCAAGTCCAGTTCCATCCTCGAGGCACGGATTTGAGAGTGGTTGTGATCTGCCTATGCTGGGATCTTCGGCTCAGGTTCAGAGGGTTGTGGCATCTCTGGGTCCATCTGCTTTCGAGATTGTGGAAAGAGCCTTGTCTCCCTCTAGAGAACTGCCTTCTCATTCTTTGGAGCCATTCCCCATTCACTCATTGGCTTTGAGCTTTGAGTCAATCAGGGAACAGCCAGTTCCAACAAGTTTCCAAGCAGCTCCTGTAGAAGAACTCCCCCTCCCCTCCAATACCTCCCCTGAATATCCTTCAGAGGAGATCCATCAGAAGAGAACATGCAAGAGGAGGCACATAGACTCCCCGTTGGAGCCTATCACAGAGGATACCAATTTTGGTGAAGGAGAAGGGTCACCCAGATCACCACTGGATGATATCTCCTTTGGAGACATAGTAGAGATTCTCAGAAAAAAAAGGCGTGTGGTCTTCCGAAAGCCCTGACCAGAATAAACAGTATTTTTTAAGCTTTTGGTTCTGGCCCATCTACATCTTGGATTACCCACCAGGCAGATGAACTCATTGATTTAGTTTTCTTCCAGGCTTGGAATGAGCCAGATACTGTTGAAGCTATCCAGAAGTGACCTGATAAATTCTTAGCCACTGCTAAAGACATTCCCCAATAGAGCAAAGGAGTGCCAGTAGATTTATTTATTTATTTATTTATTTATTTAACATTTGTTGACCGGGAAAGTCCGACTAGGTTCCACAGAGCCTGTTTTCAGCGGAGGCCCGGGGAGAAATGCTCCAGATGCATGTCTTGGTTCTGTAGATGCTATGGTGGTGGCAGCAGCCACTTAAAAAGAGCTGGCAGAACAGAGCTCTAATGTCCATCCGCCCAGTAAGGGAGTCTAGGGCACTGGACATATTTGGAAAGTGAGTCTTTGTCTTGCTGACCTTTGCCCTGAGGTTTCTTAATTACCTGGCACACTTCATGAGGCTTCAGAGAGATTTGACCAAGGAACTTTCAAATACTCTCTTGGAGTCCATGTCTGCAGAAGATTTCAAAAGAACGTCCTCTCAGCTGGCCACTCTGTTATCTATTTTGAACACTTCAATGAGGTGAATTTCTCACACAGGTGAAGGCACCTCACAAGCACCTGGTTCAGGCATTGCCCTAAGAAAACATGCCTGGATGCAGCTATGCAACTTTCTGGAGCCCTTTAAGATGTCCTTCATCAACACCCTCTTTAATGGCACATCCCTTATTTTGCCAGTGCTCCACATCGGCAATAAAATATACTTTATTTGTGGTTATTAAAAACATGTACAGGCATTTCATCCAAGTAAGGCAAAACGGTTTCGGCCAAAAGCCTTCTTCAGTGCCAAAAAGCGGTATAAAAATAAGTTGCACCACATTAAAGCACGTATATATATTCATCCCCCACCCCCAAAATTAAAGAGAACCAATCAGTACATCATAGTGTTCAGGAGAAAACAAAGCAACTAAACTGATAATACAACTCCGTTCTTCCTTACTTAATAATTCATGCCATCCCAACTTATTCAACCGTTTAAAACAAATATGATCAATAGCAGTAAATCTAAATGAAGTAGCAGGATGCTTAAGGGTATGTTTATACAAAGCACTAGATGTGCGACAATTCCTAATATCACTGAAATGTTCAAAAATATGAATTTTAAACTGTCTGGAAGCTTGTCCTATATAAATGGAAGAGCAGCTACACTCAACTAACTATATAACGCATTCAGACACACAAGTATTCATACAATGAATGTCAAAAAGATGAGATGTGTTTGGAGATGAAAATTGTTTGATTTTCATCACAAACTTGCAAGCTGAGCAATGTCCTCAAGGAAAACTGCCTACTAATTACATCCGTTCAATAGAATGTTGCACAATTGGATCAAAATGAAAAAGAAAGAATGAAGTTGGATTACCAGATTAGCTTTTTGTTTTTTCCTGGACTCAATGTACCGTGATTGGTTCTGTTTAATTTTGGGGGTGGGGGGCTATATACGTGCTTTAATATGGTGCAATTTATTTTTATACTGCTGTTTGCCACTGAAGAAGGCTTTTGGCTGAAACCGGTTTGCCTTGCTTGGATGATACGCCTCTACGTGCTTTTAATAACTACAAATAAAGTATTATAATAAATCCATGAATATCCAAAACCCTATGTGTATTAATAAAAGAGAATGGCTTCATTTTTGTAACATGTTTGCAAAACCACAGTTGTAACTAAGGTAACATCCAGAAGGTTTCATACCCAAAAAACTTGTTTAAAAAATTCAACATATGGATCTTTAAATCCTGACAGAAGATTAGCAATAGTTTTTCCCCTTCTTTATGAGTAGCAGCTTCCCAGAAACGTCTCCACATAACCAGCTAAAAAACCAAAAGAATTACAAGTCATATAAATAAACACTGTTTCAGAATAGATAAAATATAAGTCAGCATGCATAGGTGCAAATGTAGCCCCCACTGCAGTGCCCCTTAACTGTAGAAAGCATTTGTCATCAAAATGTATAACATTATTTCCAATATAGTAGAAATAAGAAAATTCATTAAATTGCAAGGGATATAATTATGTCATATCTAAGCAGTATTTCATAGCCTGAATGCCCATAAAATGGGGTAGTGATGTATAAAGGCTTTCAATGTCTAAATGCATAACCATGCCATGTTAGATATCTGTACATCATCCATCTATGACAGAAACTTAGTAATGTCATGTAGTTTGGCCCTCACATATACCAAACAAAGTTTTAAATAAAATTCCAAAAACTCTGAAATGGATAGGTGAAACCTTTGACTTATTGGATATTTAACTACCAGCTGGTTTCTAACTTCAGTGGGTATAACCTGATTAATAACAATTTAATTCAAAAAGCATCAGTAGATTTTTTTCAATACTTGTTGGATCCACTTCCTGATTTACATGTTTGTAAATCGTTTAACTGTTTGTAGGCTTCCAATTTGTATTTTTTGTTACCCCATAACACAACTCCCCCACATGTATCAGCACTTGTCACTACCACATTTTATGGCTGTTTAAATCCTTCATAGCAGATCTTTCAGTTACTGTGAGATTATAACCAAAGTTCCTAAATATATGTCTGTGGTTAAGATATAAATCATATAAAATTGATTGTTCAGAAACTCTTGCTACTGGGTGATATGGTGGCTGGAAGTTAGATTTCTTTAAAAACAAATATGTCATCAGCTGACTTAAACATTTATAACCTCTAGAGTTACACCAGTATTTTAAATTTAAAATTCTGGAAATGATTTGATATCTTGGACCACATTAGGTAAGCCTACAAAAAAGCTAGGAACAAAATTTAAACTCTTGTCCAGCAAAGCTTCATTCAAATTTATGCTTAAATGTTCATTTTCTACATCTTTGTCAACATCTCCTGGAAGTTTGATTTTATGACTGCCTCCATTCCTGGGCTTGCAGTGTTTACACCCGCACCACATGTATGGCTTGGACCTATAAAAGTCATTTTTGACTTTGGGGACACCTTCAAATCATTATCAGTATTGGAACATACAGAAGACTCAGAAGAAACATCAGATTTATGCAAAATTGATCTGTTGTTGGGTCATTTCCTTTTATTTTTCACCTGGCCATTATTGTAATTGGCACCTGCAAAGAGCATTTATCTTTTCTTGATCACAGTCTTATAAAGGCCTGATCTGATTCATAGTCTTTCAGGTTTCACTTAAACTTTTTAAGTTTTTGAGACACCAGCTGTGAATTCAATGACTGTATCTAACTAGCCAGGGATGTGTTTAAAGATGAAAACAAATTAAGATTTTGAAAACTATTAACTTGTGCAATGTCTCTATTTAAAACCTGTTTATGGCTGGCAATAGTTTTTTCATAAAAATTGTTTAGACCGTTAATAAACATATATGAAGCTACCTTTTGTATCACTCACCATCACTGCATAAAAGCTGCATCTTCCGCACCAACCACCAGTTGTAGAAACGTTCTAAGACCCATTCGGGCCATGCATTGCTGCTGATATGCATTTAGCAAATGTAGATGCCAAATATGTGATCTTAGTTTATTGGAAGAAGTAGCTAGATCAACAAATGCCTTTTTAACGTGACATTCTTCATTAGTGTTGGATGAAGCAGGAGTCATAGTTTCCATGCCAGACTTAACTGATGCAATCCTTAAACAGGGAAACGGTGATATGTCATCCTTACAAACAACCATTTCATCCAGAAAGGAAGAAAACAAATCCAATGGAGCGATCATAACATAAACTGCTTCTTTAAAATGAATTAATAGTCTATATAGGCTTTATGGTCAGCACAGACAAAATGACGCAAATAACTCAATGGATGACCATTAAAGCAACATCAGAATGAACATATATATTATAACGAAAGATGAAAGATATACAGCATCCAAGTAGAAGCTGTAATAAATTTTTAATATATATATATATATATATATATATATATAATTATGTATGTATATATATATATATATATATATATATATATATATATATATATATATATATATATATATATATATATATATATATAATATGGTTCTGTTGTGTATGATCAAACTAATTTAATGTCGAATTGAAACACTGACAAAAAAAAAGTTTAAACATACACAGTACAAAAAAAACATCACATCAAGAAAGGAAAACTGTTTCCTCCTTATATTAACAGTAATCCCCATAACACTAGCCTCAAATTCATCTGAATACTGGCAGTGTTATGGGAAGGCTTTTATGAAGGTAATGTGTAGAGTTAGGTCTGAAGGAAGGGGAAGTGTTAGGGTTAGCACCCATTACTTAGGAGAGCAGGTGGGGACTAATGCAATCTTACAAGAGAAACCCAACTATCACAGGGAGACAGACCAAATTTGTCTGAATAGTGATAGTGTTACAGAAAGTGTTTTTCTAAGGTAGGTTGCAGAGATTCCTTTATTAATAGCTGTTAAAGCTAAACCTGCACTTTATCTTAAAAAACAAAAACTTTCTGTACACTATCATTAATCAAGACAGACCCAGATCATGTGCTGCAACAAACACACACAGCACACAGACTGTCCTCTTACTTAAACCTTACCCTAAACCATTTACTGTTGCATATACAGTCCTAACCTGTAATTCTGAAGTTTTTGATGTCTAAATGTTTCAACATTAAAACACATAACCTCACTCCTTACCTGCCCACACCAAACTCCCTCATTTGCTTAATCCACATATCAATATACTCCTCCTTTGACAATCACAATGCACTAAAAATTATAATGAAATCATGGTGAACAGAAATTACTACAAAGAATCATGGGTATAATTCTTAGATCTCATTGCATGAGAGTGGATTTTTATTTTTTAAGAACTGTAAATCAGTATTCCTATAAATGGATGACTCAACATCCAACATTTATGAAATGGAACATAGTTAGAGATCAGTATATAAGGACTTCCAGAAATGACAATGAATTTGTCAAACAACTAAGAATTTTTAAATGACCTGTTCAGTGAAAGAGGTTACTCAGAAAGCAAATTGGAAGAGAATGCTGTGGAAGTAAAACTAAATGGAAATATTAAGTTTCCAATGATTTTATTGGATGTTTTTTAACTAAACGTAAAGAATGTTATATTTACTTAGGGCATTCCCAGTACAATTAACAATGGAAGAAGGTCATCTTATAATATTTTGAATAATAATTGAGAAATCTTCAAATGTAACTCAGACATTGTGAAGGTACTAGGAAGTAAACCACATTTTATGGTTAAGAACAAATTTAATAAATTGTAGATAGACAGAAGATGTAGAGTACACTCTATCAGAAATATTGGGTAAGCAAATGTCTGTAACTAAGGAAATGATTCTTTTGAATTGGAACACAGGGTCTGAATTGCCTAGATATACTTAAAGCCTTATTAAGTTTAATTCTGTTGCTTATCAAAAAGTATGTGTGTGTGTGAGTGTGTGTGTGTGTGTGTGTGTGTGTGTGTGTGTGTGTGTGTGTGTGTGTGTGTGTGTGTGTGTGTGTGTGTCTTTACGTGCAAGAAAGGGACTGTGGAATGTCTGGGTGTGAGTTTGCTGTCTTTTCCTGTTTGTGCGATCTTGGAGTTGGTATATATAAGTAGGGGGTGGGGGTAGAGGGGGGTGCATCCCTCCATATGGGGTGCAGGGGGCCCCCCCCTGCTTATATGTAGTGTATGTGTGTTGATTTGTTTTTTGTGTTTGTAGTGTGGGTAGGGCTGTGTATGTGTTGTGTGGTGTGTGTATGTTCGATATTTTGTATTTCGCAGTTTTGGGTTTCGGGATTTTGAATGTTCGCTTTTATGGTCTCGGGATACTGAAATTCAAGATTTCAGTATTTCGAGCTTATAAAGGGGAACCGCATATATATATATATATATATATATATATATATATATGTATAAGTTCATAGGTTGGTACTAGGCTATCGGCCCTAGGGCCTATACAAGCCTAGCCATAACAATTCCCTGGATATTTCTTCCCACAATATTTACTTCTCTGGACCCCTGTCTAGCAGGGCGATTGACATAATCCCCGGGGTGAATTTCCTATCTCCCATCCAATCATCAAGGTTTCTTTTGATGAGGGCCAAGGAGGCGCTCTGCTTGACATGTATGGGCAGTCAATTCCAGAGTATGGGGAGTCTCTGGGTCAGGAACCTATCCCTCCAGCATGTTTTGTTCATTGTGATGACAAGGTTTAGATCCCTGGAGCGTGTGGCTCTGAGGGATTGAGATTTCTTTAAGTGGAGCATGTCCAACAGCTCTAGGTTTGACATGGCCTTGTATGTTAAGCAGAGATCGCCTCTGAGTAGACGATATGCCACAGAGTATAGCTGGAGTTTTTTAGACGGTCAGCATATGGCATTTGCTTTAGGCCTGTGATTCTTTTAGTGAAGTATTTCTGTGGCCTTTCCAGCTGTTGCAGATGTCTTGTGAGGTACATACCAAACGGGGCACTGTACTCTGTAATGGGTCTAATGAGGGATGAGTACAGTGGGACAATGACCTCCTTTTTTCTGGATGAAAAGCCCTTAGTGATGAGATGTGCCACATAGAAGGATTTCCTGACTGCTGTGTCCCGAAGTCAGTCATCACACTTTCGATGTTTAGTGTACTGCCATCTATGTGGTAATTCATGGGTACATGTTTTTTTCTAAAGGGGATAACTATACATTTCTTGGCATTAAGCTTGAGCCCATGGCTCTGGCACCAGGCATCTGTTTCTGTAAAGCCCTTTTGTAGAATATCCACATCATTTGGGGATTCAGTAATGGCTCCCAGTTTGCAGTCATCTGCGAACTTTGTTAGCCAGAGTCCCTTAGTGTTGGCCTGTACTTCAGAGAAGTAGATGCCAAACAAGAGTGGTCCCAGGACTGAATCCTGAGGTACTCCACTTGTCTGGAGCTGGATTGGAGTTGGCTACTTTTACAGTCTGGGTTCTGTCAGTAAGCAAGTTGGCAACCCATCGAGTGACATAGGGATTTATGCCCAGCTTAGTAAGTTTATCTATGATTCCAGAGTGGGAGATGGTGTCGAAGGCCTTGGCGAGGTCCAGATAGGCCGTGTGGACCGCCTTACCCTCGTCCACAGCTCTGGAGACTGATTTAAAGAAGTCAATCAGATTCAAGAGACAAGATCGGCCCTTCACAAACCCAAACTTGGTGGGGTCCAGTGTTTGACGGTTGCCAATGTCTTTGTTTATAAGTTCCATGATAATGCGTTCCATGCCCTTGAGGATTAGGCTTGTCAGACTGATGGGACGGTAGTTCTCGGGATCCAAGGTGGATCCCCCCCTTGTGGAGTGGGATAACTGTAGCTGTGCGCCACTCAGTGGTCACGAAGTCTGAGGTGAGGCTATGATTAAACATGACACTTAGGTTAGGTGCCAGTTCATGTAGTACACAGCCTGGGATGTCATCTGGTCCCATGGATGCTGTATTCTTAGCTTTAGAGAGTGCGGTTTCTACCTGTGTGGCCGTGATTACCGAAATTTGGCAATCATTTGGTACTGAGATGGGCCCTTTAGGGGGTGAGAGGGAGGTGAAGTTGGCACTAAATTGATCTGCCAGGATATTGGCAATATCCTTGGGATCAGTATATTTAATGCCATTCTGTTGTAGCGCAGAGCAGATCTGAGCATTGCTATTTAGATTTTTGACATAACTATAGAATGCCTTGTGGCTGTCTTTGAAATCTTTGGCAATTTTATTTTCGCAACTAGCTTTTGAGGATTTTATGAGGGATCTCAGCTTCTTACTGAGGCTAGTGAGGGAGTTTTGCTTCCTGGGATTTTCCTCTTTTCTGCAACAGTTTCTTCCTTCTGTTGTATAGTTTGTTTATTGCAGGGGACCACCAGATTGGCTTCCTTTTTTTGGAGAAGAGCATCTTGGTTCTATTTTGGATGGCATGATTCATGCACGAGTGGATGTGCTCGTACAGTGCCTTAGTGTAGGATTCTGCAGTCGAACTTTCAGATCCCGTCTGCATGGGTGTCATGAAGTTTGTCACTTCTGACTTCAGTAGCATGTAGTTGGCTTTGGAGAAGTTTTTTAAGGAGGTTTCCTTACTGGAGGGTGGGGGTGGGATGTGGATGTCAAGGGTGATTTGCTTATGGTCAGACCTGAACAATGAGGGGGTGACCACTGGTGTGTAGCATCTATCTCCCATGTTGGTAATGACCAGGTCTAGGATATTGGAGCCTCTGATGGAACAATGGATTAGTTGATCCAGGGCGTTGGAATTTATGAATTCCAAGAACCGTTGGGAAAAGGAGTTGGTACCCGAGTAGTTTTTCCAGTTAATGGCAGGGTAGTTGAAATCACCCAGTATTAGGGTGTTTGGTTGTATCTTAATATTTTTCAGTATGCTTAGAAAGGTGTAGTGAGAATCTTGGGGCATGGTGGGTGATCTGTAGCAAGCTAAAATTTGGATTGCAGTCTTACCTAGTGTTAGTTGCACCTGGAGAATTTCAGATGCATTGTGTTGGGCAACTAGCCTGGAGGTGTGAATATCCTTGGTGAATATGGACACTCCTCCACCTTTAGTGTTTCGGTCCACACTTAGTAGAAACTAAATATAATGAATCATGACAGACTGTAAGTGTAACATGACTGTAAAGCCCTGTGTTTGGTAAATAGAACACACATAACTTTCCTTTTGACATTTCATAGTAACACGTTAAAGGAATCAAGCACAAAATGCACCTAATACTACCATAATGTCATTAAATATTTAAATGCAAACCATTGCTGGAGTCAGTGGATTTATAGTGAGATGATTAACATAGGGAGTTTTGGCGGTGATATTTTTACAGTAGTAAGAATTTATTTTTTATTTATTTAATATTTGTTAACCGGGAAAGTCCAACTTGGAACAAAGCCAATTTTCAATAGAGGCCCAGGGAGAAATGTTCCAGACACATGTCTTCATAATGTGGGAGGAAACCGGAGCACCTGGAGGAAACCCACACAAATGCAGGGAAGGACATGCAGACTCCGGATAGAAGGTACCCCAGCCGAGAATCAAACCACAGAACTTGTTGCTGTGAGGTGACAATGCTACCGCTGCACCACTGCTCCATCCAGAAAAAAAATCTCTTTTCTAGACTAATATTCATCATTTTTATTTCCACTGCACTCCCTGCTTAGTACATCTATATCCTTAACACTCCCTGCTTAGTACATCTATATCCTTAACAGATATTTCATTTTCTACCCTGAAGAAATGTCATGTAACCTCACCTAATGGAAACTGAGTGTAGTGCAGCATCCCATACTATTACCTGGCTTTATAGGTAACAATACAGAGACAACACCTGTGATCAAACCTCCAAGAAATCTACATGCCAACCAAATTATCTTGAATGTCTGGGAACAGCATGGCATGCAAATCAGTGTAGCTAGTTCACTAGCATTAAAGCTGTACATCTGTATGTATGGGGGAATGTAGTACATGTGCACTACATATACATAATGTTCTGAAATTGCGTCTGAATTCTGTGTTTCTCAAGAAGAGGAGAAAGAGTGGCAGACATATTTTATACTTCAATGTTCTTGTATAATTCACTGGCTGCTTTCTATAAGCTATTGAAGAACTGACACACTGCATGTCACCTCATTGCAAGACGTTGTCCCGTTCGATTCTCAGCTAGAGCATCTTCTGTGTGGAGGCATGTGTGAATGGGCGTGCCTTTGTTGAAGGTTGTGCATCAGGGCTAGTAACTCGGCACGTTAAAATCCACTACCAAACATTAGCGGACCGGAGTGTGGCGACCCCTAACCGGGATAAGCCGAAAGACACATCAGCTGTACGCTTTTTCAAGCATCTCTCTTAATAGAATGGCATGCTGCACTACACTCAGTTTTTATATTGCAAATTCTTTTTACCACTGCTAGCTTTATACAAGTCATATGATCCAAGTTATTAGGACAATTCACTATTTTAAATGCAGTTACTTGAAAAACAGGTTTTTATTTCAGATCTGCACACTGACACAGCAGCAGTTTTTCACACAGTGCTGGCACCCAGAGGCCAAAATAGGTTAACAGTTGGCCAACACCTCTCTCTCTCCCCTCAATCTATTTAGAACAAGTCTCTGACAAGAAATTATGCTCAGCATTTGCATCTGATTTAATTTAGACTCCATATTACATTCATTAATTCTCAGTATTTCTTTCTGACAGTTGGAACAGTACCAGGGGGCCAGCTTTTCCAGCAGTGGAAATTACACTGGACTCATCTTCTGGTGACTGCCCCCCTTAGGGAGCACCACTATAATTCCAGATTGATATGAAACAAGCTTTATATTATCTCTGACTTTTTACATGATGTCAGCCTGGCACTTTTCATAGAGTCCTGGCTTTACTACAACTTGAACAACCCCTTTGCAGCTGCATTGATTGGGATCTCTCATGATGCAGACGTTGAATGGGGCAGGTTCAGTGATGGGATTGTAATTTGTTCTGATTTAGAGCCTCAGCTAACGTAAGTTGCCTCTAGGATGACCAGATCCTTTGAAGTTGTCTTTGCTGCAGGAGCAAACTGCAGCAAACTCTGGGTTTCACCTGATATACTGCCACTTTTTGCATAAGGAATTCCTACAAGTATTTACTGATTTCTTTATCTACTCAATCTTGGGTTGTAAACACCTTATTGTGCTTGGTATCTTCAGTTTCTAGGTCAATGATAAATTGTTAGCTCTTGGTAAATAGTTTAATTGTATCCAGCTGTTGATTTGAGTTTGTTCAGGCTATCACTTCTACAACACAAATTCTGATATATTTTGGACTTGATCTTCTTGTTAGATGTTAAAGCCACTGATCTTTGGTGGAACCAGTATTGCGGTATTTCCACTTCCTTGTCTACTTTGGTTTGAAGCTTCCCCATCTTAAATCCCCCGATCCCAAACTGAGGGAGATATGTTCTACTAGTCATATTAATCCTGATTTTTTACACTATACTTCTTCAGTTCTTGGGTGGTGCTGATTCTCTGGATGCCCAGACTGATGACTGAAACAAGTCATTATCTTCAATATTTGATGTAGCAACCTCAAGTAGTGTTTGTCCTTTCTCATTCAGGAGGCATGAGCCATGGTTTGACCATGACCTCCACTTCATGTAGTGTTGATGGTGCAGATTGGAGTGTCATTGGCAGTGGTTTTATGGAGTGACAAACTTGATATGGAGAAACAGTATGCCTTCTGCAATGCTCAGTCATAAAACAGCATCTTATCTGACCAGCAAGAGCTCACTAGCAGTTAACCAACTAGTTTCTTTTTCAATTGGTTGACAAGTTGGCTGTTCTGCCTATGTTACCTTTCATTTAGCTTTAACTTCTTCATAGTGTGATTCAGTTGCCAGAGTTTTGCTGACAAAATTGCTACTATAAGGTCAGTTGCTCTGTCTTATGACTGTCTGGGACTGACATTTTTTGAGTGCAGTTTTTGTTTCCACTTGGGTGGTGTTTGATATTCTTGATTACACTAAGCTCTTTTAGTGTCTGTGTGTACCCTGTCACTTGGGGTCTGAATCCTTGTCCATTCAAGGATGATTTGGCATTTCTTGATCCATTTGGTCCAGTTACTACTCAGGGTGTTTTTTTTTTTTTTGAACATCAGTGCTTTTCTCTGTGGCCTTGGTGGCCAAGGTTAGAGGAATATGAGGCTCAGCAATTAACAGCTAATTAAGAAGAGGTGAGATAAAATTGTGACTTATAATTAAAGAACAAGGAAGCCATCATGAACAGATTGTATTCCAGTGGAAGTTTAGAAGTTGGGATTGAAGAAAGTGGCAAAGATTTGAAAGATGTTATTTAACAATATTTTAAAAGGGTGGGGGTACCAGCATCCTGGGGAAAAAAGAAAGCTGTGTTGACTGTATTACCCAAAGAGAGTAAAGACTGACCCAGCTTTATACAGACCCATTTCAGTTTTAAGTTATGATTGCAAAGTATTTATGTCTATAGAGCGTCTTCTGCATGGAGACATGTGTGAATGAGCGTGCCTTCGTTGAAGGTTGTGCATCAGGGCTGGTAACTCGGCACATAAAAATCCACTACCAAACATTAGCGGACCGGAGTTCCGCTGTGGCAACACCTAACCGGGATAAGCCGAAAGACACAACTACTAAGAAAATGATAAAAGTGTTGCCAAAATTAATGGGTATGGATCACTGTGTTTATTTATTTATTTTTTGTGGAGAGGAGGCGTGCATTTCAAAATATTAATGAAACAATAGTTAATGGATGGTAAATTAACAGAATACAAGAAACATCACTATTGTTTATAGGTCTTGATGCAGAGAAAGCATTTGATAGAGTCTGCCGGGATTTTAAGAGTAGGACGTTTGTATCATTTGCATTCCTTGTTAGAGTGATATGGTTAATTAGGATGCTACATGAAGGGTCCGAGCAAGAATTAATTTGGTAGGGTTCCCTTCTGACAAGCTGTGTTTGAAAAGAAAATACAAGCAGGGGTGTTCTCCTTCCCCTCTGTTATTTGCCTTATAGTTAAAGCCACTGGAAAACAAAATAAGTGACTCACAAATTGAAGGATATAACTGGTGTGGTAATGAAGAAAAGCCAGCATTATTTGTAGATGACATTATGTTGTGCTTGATAAATCCAGAAAAGTCATATTTTGAGATGGCTCCAAGTATTTTCATGACATAAAATTAATGAAGATAAAGCCATAGAGATAAGCTATGTACCTACACATGAAATGGTTCAGCAATACCAGTATTTATGGGCATATCATAATATGTAGTATTTAAGTATATGCATTCAAAAGATTCTGTTATGGCAACTAAGGATATGTGGAAAAAGACCAAACAAAAATTGAGAAACTGGAAACTCTTAATTATGGATATAGATTGTAACATGCAAGCAGTGAAAATGTTTTGGTCCCCTTAGTTTTATGTGCAGGTCAGGCTTATATACTTTTTGTGAACCAGAAGAGAAGTTGTGGATAATAATAAAAGTTGAAGGACTTTAATTGGGCGGAGAAGAGGGCAAGAATTAAGTGGGATAAGTCACTTCTCCCAAAGAATGAGGTGGGTTAGCATTACCTAATTTGAAGGGATACTTTAGAGCTGTATATTTAAGGCTTATATACTTAGGACAAGCATAAGGTTATAAATAAAAATTGGTGATGATGATGAAATGGGAATGGTGCTAGAGAAATAAGAAGAGATTAGGATTTTGGATGCAGGTTCTTAAGGAGAACAACAACAACCATTTGGAATATTATATTTATAAAGTAGCTGAAAATATTCTAAGAACTAAGCAACACAGGAGTGGTGAAAGGAGATTTTACCAATAGTGGTAGCTGTAAGCAGGGGTATAGAAAATAGACAAGAGGGGGTGGAATTTGCGATTAAAATTAGCAAAGGAACCAAGGTATTGAGAGCAAATAACTAGAGATGGAAAGATAATAGAATGTAATGAGGTGAAGCAGAAGTTTGGACTGCAGGTTAGTGACTGCCTTTTCTACAAGATAACAGAGTATAGTTAAAGAGAAGGGGAAAGGGGACTTCTAAATGAAATATTAACTCTGGTAACATTTTAAGTGGAGGATAGAGCAGAAGCAGCAGTTAAAAGGGATAATAAGTAGGGCTTATAAAATATTCAGTAACTATAAAAATCAAGCAAAGAAGGTTGGAAAAGATTGGGAAGAGGGAACAGAAAGGCAGTTTACAAAGGAACAATGGGAGGACATCCATATGCCTCTCAAATATGCAGCAAAGTCCAGAAGGTTTAGGAGTTTTTTTTTTTTTTGGAAGTGTTTGAATAGATATTTGTGTACTCAAGCAGAATTCAGATAAATTTTCCTCTGGTAGATAGCAAATGTTATTGGTGTATTGGAAAGGAGAGAGGTAATTGGGATCTTTTTTGTGAATGCAACAAGCTGGCAGATTTAAAAAATTACTTACTGAGTGCTTTGTCAGAAATTTGGGGGGGAACATATTATTGCAACTAAGGAAAATAATCTTTTGAGCTGAAACATAAAATGTGAATTGCCTAGCCATAGCATTATTACGTTTAATGCTGTTGGGTGAATAAAGCAAGTTGTTAAAAAGTGGAAATCAAAACCCAGCTGCAGTTGAAGTACTGAATATGTAAAGAAGATAAAAGAAAGAGCAGTTGTGTAAATAAACTTACCATAACAGTAGATGTTGAGATCATCACTGCTACATTAGCGTAAGCTATATATGTTGTATCTTGTTAGAGGAATTCTTAGCTGGGTCTATATTAGAAGACCGAAGACACATTCTTTTGCATGCGTCTTGGTCGAACTTAAAAGGCTGAAAACGCAAAATATCGAAGCGACTGTTAAGCAAATTCTTTCCCTGGGAAAGAATTTGGTTGGCCGCTTCAGTACTTTGCCATTTTCGGCACTGTAGTGAGGTCTCAGAGTTGGTATATTTAAGTAGGAGGTGCAGCCCCCCACATCGGGGGGGGGGGGTTAATGTCATATTTGAAATGGTTATTTATGTATTTATTTATTTTTGTTGGAACAGCAATTTTTTTCCCTAGGAAAATAATTGCTGTTCTGACACTTCGACATTGTAAGTTTTCGCTTACATAGGGTCGATTTATCATTGTGTGCTTTTTTAAGCTGTCAATGATCTAATATAGACCCTTATTAGCTAGCCTATTTCCAAACCTTCAAGGGAAGTTCCACATGCCCAGACAGTTGATCAGCACAAGCTGAGCTGACTGAAAAGACAGGTTTGCGTGCCAAGCCCTTAAGAGTGTTCTTGACAACAGAGAAATGAAGGCTAAAGTACTGAGGATGGTGACAGAAAAAACAAAACAAAAATCCTCACCTGACAACCAAAACATGCAGAAGTAGGGGGGGATGTTGGGAGGGAACAGCTACTGCAGCAGTGATTATTTAAACATCTGCTGTTATGGTAAGTAAAGGATTCATTCTTAAGAAAGCCCTGTCATTGTGAAAATGAGACAGGGTAACCCACCATAAGAACTTGCAACTCAGATACTCTTCTTGCAGAGGTCAGAGCAATGAGTAACCATGTTTTCTATGTTAAGGACCTGAAAGCATCCTGATGAGCTGGTTGAAATGAAGCAAGAATTATGTTTTATATCGGTTGTTTGCAGCACCTCTTTTAAAAACATTTTCACATGAGATTTCATTGAAAGAGGGGTATCCATGGGCAGGTGTGATGAAATGATCGACACATGAACCTTAATGGAGGAATAAGACATGCCAGAGGATAGTAACTCACATAAATAATATAGAACTAGAGAAACACTAGCCCTGAACAGGTGCTGCTTTCTTTCTTAGCACCAACTAGAAAACCTTTTCCATTTACTAATAAATGATTTTCTAGCAGCAGGTTTTCTTTGCTCGATTAATAACTGCAGCAAAATAAGGTGCCTAAAAGGTATTAAGTTTCTATCATCCAGGCAGCCAGTTGCTGTTGTATGAGGCTGTGAAGTATCAAACACTCCTTGAATGCTGTGACTAAGTCCAAGCTGTGAGGAATCTTACGGTAATTGCCTCTGGCGATTTCCAAAAGAAGGGAGAACCACTGTTGAAGGGGAGTCACCACAGTGATCTTTGCAGAGTCCTTCTGAATCTTCAGAATAACCCTGGATATTAGTGTTAAAAGCATACAAGAGCATTCTTGTCCAAGGATCAGTAAAAGCGTCCATCTTCCAGGCCTTCTAACATGGGGTTCTGGAGCAGAATTGTGACAACTGATTGTTGTGAATGAAGGTGAAAAGATAAATTTGAAGTGTTACCCACAGCTGGATCAGTTCCTTGAAGGCCTCCTGATAACGTTTCCATTCATGAGCATCTGTCCTGGTCCTGCTCAGCTTGTTCACCACACAGTTTTGCTCTGATTGGATGTGCAATACCTGGACAGTTAAGGAATTCTATAGATAACTCATAAGCTATCATAGCCAGCCTGGCCAGAGAGTTGCATGTAATTCTACCTGTAGTATTGTCTCTAAAGACCTGAATAGGTCCTAGGGACAGTAGATGATTGAGAGAGTTGAGAGCATTTATAAGTACCAACATCTGTTTTATATTTGTGTTTTGGTCTGATTTTCTGTTCCAGTGACCCTGTACTTTTATACCCATAGGCACTGCTCCACAAGCAGAGTCAGAGACGGCCATTTTTACAGACTGTGCTAGAGCTGAGAATGCTAGAGCTGAGAAGGAAAACGGAAGACCTGGATTTTGATAATGTGCTGTCTCCACCAAAAAGAACTCCCTTTTCACAAACCCCAAAACTGGAATTTGGAATTTAGAATGTCAGAGGATGTTAATGTTGGAACCGTACAGATTTTGGGTACCACTGGATTTGTCTCATGTGGAGTCTTGCAAGAGAGTTCATGAGAAGTATCAAATCCACTTGACCAAAAATCTCCCTGGGTGAGACAGCAGTCCAAGTAGAAAAACTCTGGGGGAGATGCAGATACAAATCTACTTCTCCTCTGGAGGAAAAGCTATTTGAACAGAGGTATCTAGGAGACATCCCAGGAAAACAAACCTGTGAGTAGTCAGGCAAGCCTTTTGTATGTTCTCTTAGAACTGCAGTCAGTCTTGGTAGGAGATCTCTCACCCAGGTGAGAAATTCCTGACACTTTGAAAAAGACTGCAAAGATAAACAAGTCATTTGCTGCCAACTTCTGTGCACACGTTAATAACTGCATAGATGCATCTGTCCCCCCATTGAAGTAAACATGATGTCATATTCAAAAATAAACTCCTGTGGTGGAACCTAAATATAAACAGGCTCTGTAATAAAAGAAAATAAATCATTGCACCTAAAAATAAATATAACTCTTGAGATACAAAAAATAGTTTTGCTAAACTTAACAGGGAAATGCAGACCCTGATCAAATCAACCAAAGTCAGGTATGAGGTGTAATTGTCACCCAGGTAAAGGACTACCACAAAGCTTTCTTTAACTGTGTCAGAAATCTTAGAAACAATGTATTTCACAGTGTAGACCTAATAGTAAATGGTATTACATATTTGGACCCAGATCGCATAGCCAGTCTATTGTCAGACAAATTTAAATTCAGCCTTCTCTTTCCTCTTACATTCCCAGATCTCACACCTGCATCTATACCCCCCTCCCCAGTCTCCGAAATAAGCAAGTCCTCAATGCACTAAGGCTAAGAACACTGCACTTATGAGGCCAGAGGCTGGATAATACACCAGGTTGCTTATTGGCCAGTCTGAAACAGGACCTGTCTGACCTCCTTCAGGCTTTGTGCCAGACAATTGGAGAACAGCAAGAGGACAAGTAGTCTAACCAGCCACATATGTAAGGTTATGGAAAGGATCATTATGGAATTAACAAGGACACAGGTAACTTACAGTCTCTTGACCCATGCCAGGTCGGATTAGTCAAGGGCTGATTCTGCCTACTTAACCTGGCTGACTTCTTCAAGGTTACTGAAGCAGTGGATGAGGTCAAATCAGTACACAGTACATATTTAGACCTCGCAAATTCATTTAACACCATCCCACACTCAGTTATAATAAATAAACTATCCCAGCTAAATGTTAATCCTTGCAATAACAAATTGGCTCACAAATAGAACCCATGAAATTAGGGTGGGCTGCTCTACCTCCTAAAAAAGACCTAACACTAGGCCACTCCTGTTTGGCATTTACTTCCCAGATGTCAAAACTACTGTTAAAGTGTTATGGCTGATCAAGTTTGTAGTGGACTGTAAACTTGATGCCATTATAAACTCCAGAGAAGACACCAAGATCCTCCAAAAGAGCCTTTCCAAAACCGATAGTTGGTGTCAAAACTGGGGACTAAATCTAAATGCCAAGAAATGTATAATAGGATTCTTTTGCAAGTAAAAAGTCCCTTGTAACTATCATAATCACAACACAACCCTGAAAACTGATCAGTAGTTACAATCCTGGGAACCTGTGTAGACAACAAACTGCCCCTCAGTCACCACATTTCCACTATTGTAAGAAAATGTTTTTAAATTGCACAGCTTATTACTAAGGGCATATTGTCCAGGTGCAGGATATGGTCATTCCACTGTATTCTGCACTCAGACCAGTTATCAAGTATAATGTCCACTTTGATATGTGTCTGTCCAAACATTTACCACCACCTGAATGTTCACAATGCTTTCTTACTAAGATAATCAATGGTCTAAATCATAAAAGCTATACAGACATTTTCAAAACCTTGTTCCTGTTCTTGGTATCATACAGGCTACTAAGGAGTGATCTCTGCCTTGTGTACATAACCTCAGCACATTCATAAGTCCATTGGGGGCAATAATCACTTGCTCAAGAGACCTAAATGTCTTCTGCAACATAAACAGGATATGTTGGAAGGATAAATAAGTATCAGAAAGAATGCCACTTACTTTTCAGATCTAATCTGGATAAATGGGTGGGTATCTGCAAACTCACCTCTGGTTTACCACCCTTGAACAAGGCAACATATAGATGTTCTGCTTGTCTCTAAGTTATTTGTACTTAAAATGTAAGGGCTAAACACTTCATGGGAATGTAGGGCTAGGCTTCTTTAGATATTCATTGACCAATAGCCTAGCAACTACTTATGTACCTAAGTTAGTTACTTAAATGTCTGTGAACCCATCTATTCTTCTTTCTGCATTCTTTCCTAACCCTCAAAATAAGGGAAAAAGGATACACTACTTGCACACAGAGAACTAAGGTTTTACTTGGATAAGAGAAAGTAAATTAGAAAATCTGATCAGGTATTCATACCTTTTGATGGGAAAAAAGCAAAGTGTTTTAGTATGTAAGCAAACCTTTTCCACATGGATATCCCTTGCCATCCCTTTTTGTTATTCCTTTTACGGTGTACGTCTTGTAGGCACAGATAAAGCTCATTCTATTAAAGTTGAGCCTCCTCATGGGTCTTTTTCAAATGGCTAGCCCCAAGTCCATTTTATAATCAGCTACTTGGTCTTCCATTCACACCTTTACTAAACATTACAACATTGATTCTTTCTCCAGAGACAGAATTGGTTTACCAGCACCATTCTCCAGGGATTACTGGACTCTCATTTGGCTCCCTTGGCCCCCTCCCACTTTACATAAAAGCGTTAGGGAATTGTCCCATTCATCAGCACTACTGCAACATGTAACAATGACCTAATGATGAACATAGTACAGTTGTGCAAGAACATAACAGTAGATGTCCAGATGCATCATCGTTGCAGTATATGTAGACTCCCTTCATCTCCCTTTTCTTCTTTTTCTTTTTGGACAAGGTGGACCCCCTGTTAGCCCACCATTCCCCCTGCATTTGCTGTATTTCCTGAATTTATCCTCTTTGTACTTAGTGTCAGTAACTTCCTGGGCCAAGAAAGCTCTGAAGATTTTGGCACCCATATGTTCCTTATGTACCAGCTTGACAGCCTTTGTGCCTCAATTTAAGGTAGATTGTAAGGTTTATGATGGAGTGACTAAGCTTTAGCCCACTGGTAAAACATACAGTATCCTTAGCAAGCTACATCCCATTAGTCATCATTACAGCAACAGTGATATAACTGAACATCTACTCTTATGGTATATTCTTAAACAACTGTACGTTCATCTTCATTACTGTACGTATCACCTGTTCAGCAAGTAGGGCCGTGTCCTTGCTATGATGGGTGAAATAGCAATGGATGCTCATTCCTTTCATCACCTGCCTGACCCCTTCAGTACCAGTGCCGCTAATTGAACACTGGTCATCTGGGTCATAGTTAGAGGTTTATCACTGAATAGCACAGGACCAATAAACATCTATGTCCCTAATTTTGGCCCTAGGCAGGTATGACATTCTCTCAAGCTCCTTACAGAATCCAGTGTATGGGTCTGCTTTAGGCACAATGGACTCATCAGTTAATAAGACATTTTATGGGGTTGCAAGGTCACAATGTGTGCCTTATAGGCTCTCACCCTAGGCTAGCCTCATTGTTAACTCAGTTGTTTTGTTAACAATTGGCCCTACTGCCACAGTATGGTGCCCTTGCATGTTTGATTTACTTTTGTAGTTGGAGGGATTGATTAAGATGTTACTTATATTAGGGTCTATTTTTTTTTTAGGATTATGGCTTCATAAGATATAGGTTAGGTCTTAGTGGGTATAGTCTTCAAAACCTGTTCATATGCAGCATTTGGTGTGTGTGCCTGCAGACAGGGAAGACTTTCTGTTTAGAGTTAATTTGCTGTATCCTAAATCTGCATTTAACTTTCACAGATACCTAAGGTCATGCCAACAAAAGGGGTGAATTTTCTGTGAGAATGAAGTTCTTACACTGCCTGAGACAGAATTAAAACAGATGTTCAGCAAATTACTTATGAGCTTTTTATTTATAAATACTAATTGAGCTGTCTGGAATCCATAGCAGTAGCTCAGTAACACCATAGTGAAATGCAGTAATAAGCAGTAATTGGCATCAAAAATGGTATTCTGTGGAAGGGTTTCATCAAGAAATCAAAGAAATCATTAGTATTTAACCACAATGGCAAAGCCATCAGAGCCGAGAGATAAACAAGGTTCCAAACTGAGTCGAAACAAAATCAGATTGTAGGCCAGCGCTGCAGTTTTATACATTCATTAGTACCAGTAGATACAGGGTCTGTAATCCCAACAATAAACAGTAATAGTAGTTTTGCCAGGCAGTGAGATACATAACCAGCAGAGACCTATAACTGTTTATCTCTGGTGTTCAAGATGTGGGATGGGCGAAAAGTAAAGGAATTCATGTCAAGCTAGTCTTCAGCATAAAGCAACAGACTTTTTATTTCTTTATTTAATAAAGATGTGCATCATTTTATATAACAGTGCACCAGTAAGTAAGTAAATTAATGGAACTTCTTATTTTCAGGTTCCAGGGTCCTGTAGCTGTCAATGGTCCAGGAACTTCATACCCACCCTATGGACAGCCACCTTATCCAAGTCCTGCATCTTCAGCACCAACACAGCAACTTACAAATCAGATGGGCTCTCTGCATTTAAGTGGCTATGGTAATTTTTTTCAATGTTTAATCATTAGGAATGGTACTATGCATCACAGGGTACACTTATTGATGACGCAGTGGATAGATTTTCATACTTTTAGGTAACAGACATCAGTCATTCATACAGCGCATATAAATTAAATGACTGGATTTGAATCCTGGTCCCTTAATGCTGACCATGTTGTGAGCCATTAAGTTAGCATGTAGGCGTGTATTATGTTAGTGACTTCATTGTTTCTCACAGTGAATTTATTGCAAATGATACTGCAAATTGAAAGTGCCTGCTATTTAATTATATTCTACGTGATTGTATCTTTAAGTTTTTAGTCGGAATTCATTGTACACAGAGAGAAGCGCTATAATTTTAGTGTTACAGAATGTCTTCATGTGGCTGTTTGAACAGGTTGCACCAGCTGTGTCCCAGCAGTCTAATAGAAACAACATATGCTGCATCAAGTTCCACTGTCACCCACCCTAAAAACTGTGGTGATTTTATCTAGCCTAATTCCTTTCTCAAGACAGAAGATATGGGTAACATGGTTGAATTAGTTAGCAGAAAGGCCAGAGCAACAGTACAGTTAAGCTTAAGAAAGAAATGAAGTGGGTGAATGAAAGTTCATCATATTCTGATTATAGAGACTTCCTTTTATATGTTCTTAGATACTCACTAGGCTACTGATTTGTGAGGATCTTTTGAAGCCTAGTCTTACATTCCCATGGTAGTTTTTAGCCCTTATATTTTTCATAGAAATAACCCACAGATGGGTCAAGTAAGGATATGTTGGGATATCTAAATGTTTACCCTATCCATGATGGACAGGTGCTAAATCTGGGGTGAATTGGCAGTAAGTTATCCGTTCATCCAAATTACATTTGAATAGAGTAAGCGAAGCACTTTGTTTTATGTGGAGTGTGAGACTACTCTACTGAATTGGTATTCTCTGTGATACAAATATTTCCCTCTGGTATGCTCTTTTTATTTTGCAAAAGAAATTGAGATCTCTTGAGTGTTCCTAATACCATTGGACTTGCAAATGTGTTATTGGTCTGACAGAATAGGGTCTGCTGAAATTCTGTATGCTGTATATCATCATTTTTGTTATATACTGAACATTATCAAAACCTTTTTGAGAAAGGAAAAAAGAGAAGGGTTTCTTGATGTAGTAAAATGTGGTTACAGTGCTCTGAAATATAGTGGGCAGCCATTCAACACGTGGGTTCAAAATGTGAATATTGGAAAGGTATGAATCTGAGTCAGTATTGTCAAGGCTTGGTTCATTATAGAGATCTAAAGTTGTAAAATAAATGCAGTGGCTACAGCAGGACTCTTTAAGACCCCTTCTTTCACATTTCAGTTTTTTTGTAACTCTAGACTTAAAAAGGTGCTTATCATCATATCCCAGTTCTCAAAGACTTCAGAAGTGCTTCACCATTTTCATCATCTATGCTAGCTTACATTTTTACTGTTTGGACAGTCTACAGCTCCAAGGGTGTTTACAAAATGTCTGACAGCTGTAATAACTCATTGAAGTTTGCGAGGCATTCACATTTTTTCATATTTAGATGATTGACTTATATTTGCAGACGTTTTTTTCAAAATATCATGATCCCTGGGCTGGGTAAGGGACCTCCTTCTCAGTCTGGGGTTTCAGCTGAATTTAGCCTTCTTGATTCATGAGGGTTATTCTTTTTCAGGACAAAATAGACTATTATCAAGGAACAGTTTCTGATTTTCTCTACCCAGCCCTTGACATCAGATGGGGAATATGTCAGGATTCTGAGTGTGATATTCTCTACAATTCTCATGATTTCTCTATTTGGACCTATTAAAAGTATGCATTTTCTTTTCAGATCCCAGTGTAGTGATTTGTCAAAAGGGAGTTACTTTAGTGGGTGGAACAGTTCTCTCAACCTTGGTCTTCCCTTCTCTCTTCCATCTGGTACTATGCTTCAGAGACTTCGGCTCCTTACCTTCATAGGGGTATGGATGGTGACTCTGGACTTGAAAGATGCCAACCTGCATTTTTCTGTTACTCAGGACCACAAGAAATTCCTACAATTTTAGAGAGGGAGATTACATTATCAATTTTATGCTTTACTATTTGGCTTTTCTACTGCACCCAGATGCCTGGCACCAGTCATTGCCTTTTGCAGAACACAATGGGTTCACATTTACCCTTACTTGGATTATTGACTGATACAAAGTCACCTTTGAAACTGCTGACAGCTATGCATATCACCATAGATTGCTTTCAGATGGCAGGTGATCTGGCCCTCAGTTTCTAGAAGCTACAACTGCATCCTATCTCTAGGACTGCCTTCAGTTTACCAGCATTCTTAATATTTTCAAACTTGTAAATAAACTTTTTTTTCAGAAAAGTTCAACAACATCCATATCATCAACACCACCAGAGGAGAAGACAAGACCCTCAACTATAATCAGGAAGTAATAAAAACTTGAAAAAAACAACAAATGGAAGGCAGGGTTTCCATTTTCTTGTTTGTCTGCCTTCCGTCTGGTTTGGGAAAAATTTCAATATTTCGTAGAACATTCAGAGTTGGTTCTATATAAAAGTTTCAGATAATATTGTGCAAGAAAAACTGCTAAAAATGATGTGAGCTCATATTCCTGGTACAATTTCCCAGGCACCACATCAGCAAATACTCCAGACCTATTTTCCAGCCATTTCAAGTTAAGACAATGAAATGAGCATTTGACCAACATAAAATAACATGATTATGAACCAGATATGTGTAGTTCCAAAAAAAAAGAAAAGAACAAATGGAGAACTTTTTGGATGTGTCATTTCTGAAAACATTAATAACACTGAAAAAATTCAGAATGTTAACTCGGCAACCGATAGTTGTCCCTTCAGGTTGTGATACCTTTGGCCAAAGTCACTACAGGTACATCTGCTATAGGATGGAGAGGGCATTACAGCATTCAGACTGCTCGGAGTAACTGGTTTCCTTGGAGTAACTGGCTCCCTCAAGAGCCTCATCTATGTATTACTCTTTTGCAAATAAAGGCACTTACGCTAACCTACTTGGCCTTTCAGAACTCCCAGTTTCACAGGGTCATTTCCTTTCACTTTGACAGCATTGCAGTATGTTTTGTCAGCAGAAAGGGGGATGCATTTCTGTTATCTATTTTGAAAAATGATGAGAGTGTAGCAGTGGGCCTTTACTTACACCACTGTTTAATAGATACCTTCATCATGGATATGAGGCTAGTTCTCTGACACACAGATTCAGCCATTGTCTGCTGTCTTACCTCATGAATTGTCACTGAATCCGTCAGTGCAAAAAAACATTTTTTTAAATCTCTGGCATTACTCCATTGTGTATGTGTGTGATCTCTTTGCATTTCTAACACACTTCAAGTGTTAATCTTCTTTCCCTGATTCCTTCATGGTTTGGGGAAAAGGGATCAGGCCAAGGATGCCCTAGTTCATAAATGGTCAACTGAACTCCTTTATGCAGAGTTTCTGTGAGGACAAGATGCAGTCAGAAAATCAGACTTCTCAGGGCCAATGCAATTCTGGTAGCTATCGTCTTGCCCAGGCAAGCCAGGTTTCCTCTTTCTTCCTAAGACTCTCATTTATTTGTACCCCTTTAAAATAGTGTTGTCGCAGTCTTTATGCCGCTCTCACACATACATTCTCTCTTTTGCATCGACAGCCTGCCTACTCCAGTTCCACTAATAACTAAATACCCTACTTTTTCTGAGAGACAGTTTCCATTACTTTCTCTTTTCAGAGGCCTTATTCCAAAGACTTACTTAGGAAAATATAAATTTAGGCTTGCGTATCACTGATTCTCTTACTCTGAAGACATTCTCCCACTGTGTAGAGCAGCATATATCTGTCAAAACAAATAATTGGTGTGAACTCGAAAATAAGCTTGATTTTTCTACCCTTTCTGCTGTACTCTGTGTCCTCTACTGTTCTGGTAGGTGTCTATCTCTTCCTTATTTTACGCATTGGCATAATCCTGCTTATGCCCTCAAATCCACTAATAAATACCCAACAAACTCTCTGCACTCTGTGAACCACAGTGGTGCTTCACACTTCTGCATCACAATGTCAAAAATCTGGAATAACCTCTCTTCTCATCTAAGAGACTACTCTAACTTGGTCAACTTTAAGATCCTTCTAAGGGATTATCTCAGCTAATAGTGGCAAAGCAGATTCACCACACTTCCCTTAATAAAACACCTCATATCAAGTTCTCAGCATGATGCACAAGCTTGCCATTTTATTTTTGGCATCCCTAGTAGAGGTCTGTAAAAACTGTCATTTTAAATTCCAACTTGTACATTGTGTATATTTTTATTTGATAACCATATGTAGTTATGGTAGTCAGATAGCCGTCTGTGAATGTTTATTATGGTACCTTTTTCCTGTAATGGTCTATGAACATTGTATTGTCTGTGTTGAATGTTATAATATCTGTCTACAGTTGGTGCTTTTCAATACCTGCATGAATATTATATTACAATTTTTGAAGCTTTACTCCCAGGCCAGTACAGAAAATGGGCTTTGTCTGTCAGGTATTCAGTGATCAACAGGTTGTACAAATAAATAAATGTACCAGCTTAGATCCGTTGCTCCTGTTCCATTTGCCTAGTTTGATCTCTTTCTGAAGTCTGATGTTGGATTTGACTGATCTTCTGTTGTGGTCTGTTTGGCAGCCATTTTTAGTTTTCATTCTGGTATGGCATCACTTTATTGGTTTCTCAGTGTTTGTACATCTTTCTTACACAGCATTTTTGCCTCATATGCCCTATTTGAGATCCTGTGACTCTTTCAGAATTAATTTTATTCTTGAAAAGCTTACTTTTCTGCCGTTTAACCTTCTCGATCTTCAGACTTGTAGTTCTTTTTCTGGAAAATTGTTTTCCTAGTAACTTCCTTTTACAAGAGGTCATCTTATTGCAGATAGTTTCGTTCAAACCTGCATATCTAATTTGCTACAGAGGAAGGGTGGCACTTAGAACAAACCCATCCTTTTTGCCAAAAGTCACAACTGGATGAACATAGGAGTCAAGTGAAGAGTACTTTCTTCATCATATTGGTGGCTTAGGTTTTATGTGGACAAAAAGATATCTTTCTGCAAGGATGATCAGGTGTTTTTATCCTTTGTTATTTATAGATGTAGATGACATAAAAAGTCTCAAAGTTTACCTTTTCCCAATCTGGATAGGTATGGGCAGCATATTTTGTCACAACAAATATAGAAAGCCACTTTATGTAATTCCTGAAGCTCATTCCACTAGAGGAAATGGCTATAATTACTGGCTTTTTTCCATAATGTCACAGTTGATTATGTTTGTGCACCTGCAGCGTTGTCTTTCCTTAACATCTTTATGCGGTAGTTTAAGCTGGATATTATTTTCAAGTACAGATCTTCGTGCAGAATTCCTGTCATCCATGGCATGCCCTGGTAATGGCAGCCAACAAGGAGAATTAGCTAGACACTCTGTTCTTAAAGGTTACTGAAGATGGATGTCTTATCACGTAAACAGGATATGTATTTCCCACGATGATAGATCTTTAAGAAGATAGCTATCTTTGGCAACATTCTCTCTCTCCACCGCCAAGTTTCTGCTGTTATTTTATCATTTCTGGAGTTTTGCCTTTTTTTATTTCCACTTTTTCTTCTTCCTTTCGCTGAGTACTCTAACTGAAAACTTAGAGTGAGAGATGAATTGCACATGATGGTAAAGAGTAGAGCTCCAGAACCTGGGAAAGTCCTTTGTCCAAATGCTTTTGGTGTCAGTCCTAAAGGTTATCAAAGACAAACTTTCTTACAGATCTATCGTTATGGTAAGTTCATCACTTTCATAATATAGTTCACATACATGAGAAATACAACCCTCATTTGACCACACCAAAAATGTTTTTGTTTTATCATATAATTTTGTCCAGACTTACATAAATGTGGCTAAAACTATTTCAAACGTTGTAATGACAAAAGTCTGTTCAGTAGTTTTTTTCTATTTCCCCACAACAGCGTTTTCACTCTACCAAATATTTGCAAATTGTCTTACCTTTGTCAGAGATTGTCTTATGTGTCTTATGTGCAAGTCCCCAAATGTGTGTGTGTGTGTGTGTGTGTGTGTGTGTGTGTGTGTGTGTGTGTGTGTATATATATATATATATATATATATATATATATATGTATATATATGTATATATATATATATATATATATATATATATATATATATGTATATACATATAAACAAGCATAGTTCCCTCCAAACAACATATGTAACCGTAGTTTTATCATCTAATATAGCTTATCCACTTTCAATAAAGCATTCCTTTACAATTTTCTGATTCCATACTTCACTCTTCTGTTTAATTTCTTCCACTGATACAGACCATTGAGTTATCTTTTTCTACAGATTCCTGCATTATTAGTGTTATATTTGCATAGCATATTTCTTGCTTTTGCCTTTCCAAGCCTGCAGCAGACTTTCATATTCAATGTATAAAAAGCTTTTAAAGATGTACCATAGATGCATTTCTTAAGAAAATATAATCTGTAAATAGTAATGGCATAAAAGGAAAAGGATGGCCATGTTTCTACTTTTTTTCAGTATTCCCCTCTGAACAGAGTAGAACCAGTTTCTCCATATTGTCTCAGAAAAAATATATATCCATCAGATTCCATTTAAATTTGTATTGCTAATGGTGTTGGCTATGCTAAGCAATGGGGTTTCTGCTGGGTAGGATTCTGATTTATGCCAGTGTAATATATGTGTGTCAAAACTACACACAATGATGTGGTTACAAGTGGGGCTGCCTGTCCTACACTTCAGCAAAGTAAGTCGTGGCCATGGGGTAGGTGCACAGATGGTAGTGCATGCAAACACTGAACATGCAAACACTGAGCCGTATACATACATCCAGTATGCACATGTAGTATAGAAGCAGGTAGCACCGTATGTTCATATTTGGACTTTAAATGCCAGACAGTCAAGGAATACGAGTTATGCAGTCTGTTAGCCCACAGAATCAGTAGGGGAGACTTTGAGTTGTATAGACTGCTGACTGTCAAAAGGGCAGTACAGGGTGTGGATACAGGATATAACATGAGATGTTAATGCTTATGAGATAGTGAACATTACCACTGCAAAACTGGTAGCTGTTTGTACATCATCCATAATGAAAGTGGTACAATATAACTGTGTCTAAGAGGCACATAAGTACCAGAGGAAGCTGTGGTAATGGGCGGGTGACAGTTCTATCATGCAGAGACAGTAGGTGCATATCAAGACCCTCTTGAGTATGCTTGGTGTCTATGAACCTGAACTGAATCTTTTTATATACATGTTCAGTAGCTGCTGGAAAATGTTTGTTATAGGTAATGTGATTCATTAACTTTGAAGGTTAAAAAATCTCATTTATCTCTGTTTAGTGTTTCCATTACTCCTTGAGGGCAGCAGTCATTGTCAGAGCTCTGTCTTGTGTAGAAGGGGGGTTGCTTTGCTCTATGGATCAGAATAGTGTGAACAGTATGGTAGAAGGCTTCTACAGCAATACCCTGCTCTTTGAGAATCCCACAAATGAAATTCCTTAACACCTGACCATTTTGCAAAGGACTGTCCCTTAATCACTGTCTGTTTTAGGCTACTCTGCTGTTCGTGTATAAAAGCATTTGTCTTCAGAAGTGGTTCAATATTTTTTTTCATAAAATTTTAAGGGAATGTTACCACCATGATTGTCTATAAAACACCCACAGAGTGCTGCATCTTGATTTTCAATTTTTGTATCATTTTGTTAAATTTAAGCATATACAAAACATAAACATATCTATCACTTTTAAACAGAAGTATGCATTGTTTTAAGTCTGAAATCACAGTAGTAGTATATATTCATCTTTTGATAGTATGTATTTATTCTATTTGGAAGAGAGCGGAAGGCTACACATATGTTTTCAGATCACTTTCTTTGAAAATTTTACATTTTGTCAGTTTCCAGAGTCCATCCAGAAATGAATTTTCACCCTGACTTCAAACTGTAATATCTTTCTACTGCTATAAGATAGTCTTAGAAAACTTTCTTAATAAGAATCCAAAGGTAGGAGTAACTCTGCACCAGATTGTATACATTGAAATATGGACTCCAATATAAAATATAGGAAACATTACTGCAAGAATGTAAGAGCTAATTTTTTTGTCATTCTTTTCAGGTAAAAGGGAGGACTGTCAAAATGCAGATATTTTGTATTAACAACACTAGAGCCATGACTTGCACTTCTTTGTGCTCAAAGGTCACAATATTCTAAAAAGTGATTTCAAACAAATTAAGTAAGCAGATTGTCACTGTTTAAACACTGTGACTTAAAGATTCCTCAAGACCACCAAACATCATTGTAACAAATATATCCTAGAAAGTGTCATTATACCATAAAATCCCATTTTCCTTATGTACAGTTAGAGAGTCAATTGTCCTAACTAATTAGGACCTAGGATAGTTCGGATAATCAAACTGTTTGGATAATCAAACCTTCATTGAACTGGATACTTCTAACATTTTGTGTTTTCTGCATGCAGAAAATATACTTTTCAGTCATTCATCGATTCCAGTGGGCAATAAAGAATATCTTTCACACATGAGCGGGCTGCAAGCTCAAATAAAATGCACAAGCAAATATGTATAATGTTTACGTATTCAGACTTTATGATTTTTCCTACCCATAACTTTGGAAGGCTGTGTTTGGATAATTGATATTTTGGATAATCAGCATTCGGATAATCGACTTTCTACTGTACATATCCTGTCCTACCTCCCAGTCCTGTTCTATTCACTTCCTATCTCGTCTCTTATCTGTTGCTCAGCTGGAAATAACCTACAAACAGTACTTCTACATGACTTGTG
>NC_056728.1:1431573896-1431601232 GCF_019279795.1 Protopterus annectens
CACAGACTCAAAAAACATGTTTAAAACATCATGGCATGATGTTTCCTACACTTTAACAGCACTCTGGGATTATTTACAGGATTTTAAATATTTTTATATGTAATTACAGACTCTGACCACCTGGAGTACAGCATATTGACGTGGTTTGGATAAATCAGTTGCCACTCAGTATCCCACAAGTCATTGTTTTGGTCACAAGTGTTACATCATGCAGGCCTCCATTTGCCTAAAGCTCTTGTCATTTCATAGATGTTGCATGCGTACAAAGTTCTGAGTAAAACAGAACAGTTAAAGTAACATTCCCTGCTGCTGAATGACTACTTAAAACTGAAACAGTGCAAATGTCACAGAACACACGCAAAGTGCTGTTTACTGCTACCTTTTTTTCTAATTTAGTTTAAATGGCACTAATTTGTGAGACAATGAATTCCAGTCTTTTTACTTCTCCCCTCCCCCGCAACACCTAGCTTCCCTAGCTGTCAAAGTCCTGAGGGTAATTTGACTTGGTAATTTCATTGACTGGCAGATCTCAGCAGGGTGCTTGACTCATGTAATTCAATCTTTGCTCTAGCATTTCTTTTGTTACAGGGGACATTTTTTTTTGCTGCACTGTAGCCATGGCCTTACTCGACTGCATTAGCATCCAGTTTATGTAGCAACTTCTGTAAGATCTTGCACCAGGGAGCTAAATAAAACTTTTAAAATATTAAACCAGTTTAGATCTTTATTAGTGTAAGTGTCTAAGGTATCACTTCATGCTTCCACCTTGCTAAAAATGATTTACATGTGCAAAGTGTGTTGGTATTCAGTGTTTGCCTACATATTTTTTTACTGCACTGGTTGGTTTGCAAAAAAACCTTTTGCAGTGTCCC
The DNA here is from genome assembly GCF_019279795.1 of Protopterus annectens. Taxonomy (NCBI): domain Eukaryota; kingdom Metazoa; phylum Chordata; order Ceratodontiformes; family Protopteridae; genus Protopterus; species Protopterus annectens. The sequence continues at coordinate 1,431,574,769 of NC_056728.1, forward strand.
TGGATTTGTCTTTGTACATACAAAGATTGCTATATTTTCCCCTTCTTTTTTCGTGTGTCCAGAAGTCACTTCTCACAAAATAATATTTTTTTTAATAAAGGACATCAAGGTTAATTTACCTTGAATCAGATAATGGATGACACTGCAAAGAATCACTGTTGAAATATTTGTGCTTGGACTAAATCCCTTACTAAATATTTGCCAGACTACAGTTGAATTGGTGCTATGGCTTTAATTATCCACCATTACATACCAGTTTTGCAGTGTAGTAACCACCTGCCTTGCCCATATACCTTTAGCCATGAATATGCATCTACTCCTGTTCATGTATGTGAATTCATCTTCAGGCTTAGTGTGGAAGCTACACTGAATTCTAGGTGCTTGTTCAGGTTTCACATGGGGCTTGCTTAAAGCTACTCTCAGGTTAAGACACTATCAATATGTTGCACTGCCACCTCTGATACGAGGGTAATTTTTAATAAGTTTATTCCCGCCCTGCACACTAGCGGTATCTGGTGCAAATACAAGAGAGGTATGCAAGCGATACACCACCTAAGTATCATTTGTCATGCAGAATATACAAGTAATACATACCAAGTTTCTGTGTTTCAAAACATCGCTGTTACTACACTACTACTGAATAAAATGAACATATTGAAATGTAACATAACCTGTTATCAGATGTAATTACGATTTTTCCCTGTCGTAAATAATTTCCATGATTCTCTGGCTTTTTGGTTTCTTTCACTTAACTGGCTACCTGTAGGTTTGCTCTTTCTTAGCAAGTTGCAGTAAATATTTTGTTATCCTTTTGTTTACCTGTTACTAGAAGCTGTAATATCAGTGATACTGTCCTTAACATATTCCTGCCAGGACCCCATAAAATGAAATGCAGCATAAGGGCTTGAACACAACAGTATGTATAACTGATCTAATGTTGCAGCACATTCAAACTTGAGTTCAGTGCAAACGTCACCCCTACCTCCCCCCCAGAAGGAGAGATAACTATCCCAGCGGAGTGTAGCCTCCCCAGCATCTCAAATGCGCAGGTGAAAACTGCTCTGTCTAAAGCTAAGAACACAGCATCCATGGGACCGGATGGTGTCCCCGGCTGTGTGCTACAAGAACTCAATGAGGAACTAAACCCGCACATAAGGCTGCTGTTTAATCTTAGCCTTACCACAGGATACGTGCCCAAGGAGTGGCGTACGGCAACTGTGGTCCCACTTCACAAAGGCGGTGCTTCTACGGACCATGGAAATTACCGCCCCATAAGCTTAACAAGCCTGATCTGCTTCGCTTGCTTTCGACAACCAAGAAAGTTATTTTCCTGTGCCCCTGTCAAGCAGAACCACAGAAGTGAACCCCGGGGTGAATTACCTATTAACCATCCAATCAAGATTTTTCTTGAAGAGTGCTAATGAGAAGATAGGTAGTCTGTTCCACAGTATGGGAAGTCACTGGGACAGGACTCTTTCCCTCCAGCATGTTCAGTTTGAGGTGACAAGGTTTAGGTCCCTAGAGCATGTAGCTTGGAGAGATTGGTATTTCTTTAAGTGGAGCATTTCCAACAGCTCTGGGTTTGAAATAGCCGATGGAGTAAAGCTGGAGTTTTTAGAGACTGTCTGCATAGGGCATCTGTTTGAGGCCAGTAATCCTCTTTGTGAGGTATTTTTGCAGCCTTTCCAGTTATTGTAGATGTCTTGTGAGGTACATACCAAAAGGGGCGTTGTACTCTATAATGGATCTAATGAGTCATGAGTATTGGGAAACAATGACCTCTTTTTCAGGATGAGAAACCTTTTGTGATGGTGTGCCATGTAGAAGGATTTCCTGAGCACAACAGACCCAGGGAACTACCACCCCATTAGCCTGACGAGCCTCGTCTGCAAGGCCATGGAACGGATCATGGAACTCAAACAAAGACATAGGAGATCTCCAAACTTTGGACACCACACAGTTTGAGTTTGTAAAAGGCAGATCATGTCTCCTAAACCTGATAGACTTCTTTGAAGTAGTCACCAAAGCCATAGATGAGGGTAAGGTGGTTCACACAGCCTACCTAGATCCAGCCAAGGCGTTCGACACCATCCCCCACTCTGGAATTATAGATAAGCTCACTAAACTAGGTATACATGCCTATTACCGACAGAACCCACACTGTGAAAGTAGCAGACTCTAAATGAGACTTCAGACCAGTGACAAGTGGAGTATCACAGGGTTCAGTCATGGGTCCTCTTCTGTTTGGTATCTACTTCTCTGAAGTACAGGCTAACACAGAAGGTCTTTGGAAATGACTACACATGGTAACGCCTTGCTGTGTCTAATTATGGTGGCTGCCAAAAAAACACTTACTAGAAAATGGAAATCAAAATCAAAACCAACTACACTACAAGCAGTGAATATAGTAAAGATAAAACTGAAATTGAGATCTTTAGAAAAAGAGTAAGAGCCAACTACATAGGAAAACAATGGGAATTGTAAGAACACATTACAGGTTGAAAAGCAGCAAGACTTAAATGAGCTATGTAACGTCTAACTGAATTTAATTGGGTAGATATGTGATGCATAATGTTTGCAAATGGGAGTGTGTTGGCGTAGTCCGTTTTCATTTAGACAACATTATGAATCGCCAAGGTTGTGAAATGCATCTTGGGGAAAAAAAAAAAAAAAAAAAAAAAGGTCAGGAATATGCCATCAAATTCCCCAAAACTACTACACCAAAATTCAAATCAGGCAAATTTACTTCTATGCGCTTATCACAGAGCAGCTCTCAATTAAAATGATCTACATTACATGCATGTAAGCTTTAGTTGCAACGTCCGTCATGACACAGCTAGATGACAACTACATAAATGCCATAACTCCAGTAGGAAGCAAAATTACCACCCACTTAAAAACATTTGCTCCAGCAGATCTCATGATACAGCTTTATGTAACTTCATAAAAAAAAAAAAAAGTGAATAAGCTACTGCCTACAACACCAGAATCCAAAGACAACATGCTCCAAATACAGCCAGATAATTTAACTAATTAATATCACATTTCTTACACAATCTACTGCCTTAAATCAGCCCTTAAATAAGTACTTGTAACCCTGCATGGTTAGACATTCCTTTATTTAACTTACCACAAAAACCTTCCAACACAATATTTTACTTTTCTTCCCTTAATGACAACATACCTTTACTGCATCCGTCATGCAAGTCCCTTCATTTTTTTGCATCAATTTCCTTTACTCTAAATCAGCATTGTAACCTCATCACCAGCACCACCTTTCCATTGTTCTCACATCTTTTAAAATTCTACATACAAATCTATGGGATTTTCTGGTATACTAAAATATATGTATATATATATTTACTTTTAATATTTAGTTTATAGTGGATTACAAGAGTAATAAAATGGCAGGAAGGGTGAAAAAGGCATGCATAAAATTTCCCTAGTCACAGGCCAAATAAGACATCCTAAACCTTAGCCCACAATTTCTTCACTGGGCATGGTTCACAGCTAAGCTAACAGGTTCTACTGTCCACAAAAATTTCTATGGAAAAACAAATATGCAATGTGCAGCCAGTCATAATTTCACTTTTTAAACACCAGTGCATCTACCAAAAATTCTGCTTACCTGAAAAGTGTACACTTCAAATCTACAACAAATCAGTTTCCTATACAACTAACAAACTGATATTTAAAGAGGCTTTGAGATAAATGCTAACATTTTCCACTGAAAAGTGTACACTTCAAATCTACAACAAATCAGTTTCCTATACAACTAACAAACTGATATTTAAAGAGGCTTTGAGATAAATGCTAACACTTTCCACTGGACTCAACCTGGGGCTGGCTGTGCAACTAGGTATCCAGATCTCAGCATATCTCTGCATCGGTCCAAAAGGGGGGGGGGTTCATTTATGACCTATCTATTCCACTCTCCCTTCTGCAGAACTAATGTTATCCCCAGAAGGTGGGCATGCAATGGAGATGTGCAGTGTATCACCCCACCTCCAGCTCAGCCATGTCTCTACTATGCTGTAGAGCTCTAAATCAGACAATATTAACACGGTAAGTGACCTCATTAGCACTTCAAGATAAATCTTGATGATTGGATGGGAGATTCACTCTGGGGATCACTTCTGTGGCTCTGCTCGTCAGTGGCACATGAAAATAATTTTCTTGGGTGGCGAAAGCCAGGGTACCTTTTGGCTAGGTACTGGGCCAATAGCCTAGTACTTAACTATGAATCTATGAAAAAAGTAGACAAGCATAGATAGGTGGGCCTTAATAGAAGCACCTGCCAAACCAGCATTGAGCATTTCACCCAAATAAAGAAAACCAAAGTAGCATCGAGAGCAAGTAGGTCTAGGTTCAGAGAGACAGCAGAAAGAAAAACTCCTCCATTTGGATAAGTAGGATTTCCAAGTCATATGTTTCCCAGCCACCTGCAGAACTTGCAGCATGTCCTCAAAGAAATTGTGTCAATGGTGAATCAAAATCCTATCATCCACAATGTCATTTCAAGTGTGGATAAGTGGGGATGGATAAAAGATCCCTTGTCTTGTGTGATAAGATCCACCCTGTGAGGTAACTTGTGCTGATTACTCTGGGCTGGATGCAGATGAGGAAACCAGTGCTGTTGCCGGCAAAGGGGAGTCACAAACAAGATTTTTGGGAGCATCCTGTATAATTTTTAACAGGTATTTTGGAAATAGAGGAAGGGGAGTGAATGCATACAGAAACACCCGCTTCCAAAAGAATGAGATGGTGTCCACCTTCTGTACCAGGAGACCTACGACTCCAGCAGAAAACAGAAGCTGTGTGCTGTGAGGGGAGGCAAAAACTGCCTGAAGAGTCACTTGACAAAGATCCTATACCATAAGTGCCAAACAGCAAAGAAGGTAAGAGCTCATTCCTCCCTGCTTGTTGATATACCACATCACTGTGGCATTGTCCATGAACACAGAGGCCCTGGAGAAAAAACAGAGTGAAGTCCTGAAAAGCCATCAGAAGAGCTCTCATATCGGTCATTGCTGTTCACCTACTTACATGTAAATCTAAATATGTAGTTGTAGTTTTAGTGTTTGCAAAACCTGCACATCATTTTATACAGGGCGAACTACTCGGAAATTCTATAAACAAGTCAATGAACATAAGCATGCTGTTCAAATAGGTGATGAAAAAATGCATTAGCAAAGCATTATAAATTTTACAAACAAACTAGATTAAGTTTCTAGGTTTAGAGGAATTGCAAGGATTTCAATATATATTTAATGCAGAGGATGAGTTAGGGTGACTTGAATATGTGAGGCTAAATGCTTGCTATCCTTCAGGGTTAAACAAGACAAGATTTTATTGCTTACATTTAAAGGAAAGAAAAGTTAAGCATTAGTGTAAAAGTGGGATTATAGTGATAAAGCACAAAACACAGAAAATACACAAAAATGCTGAAACCTTCAATGCTGGCCCTAGTAAAGGCCGTCCCTCCTGCAACTTCACAATTCACCAAACAAGCAGCTCCAATAGGAAAGCAGTCTGTCCACAGATAAAGTAACTGAAGAATACTTCAACACATATGATGACATTTACACTTAGCTGCAATCCAGCAAGGACATTGCACATGCAGTACAGAAAAGGCTGAAAAGTAGTAATAAGCATCAGGAGACTTGACATATTAAAAACTGAAAAGAAAACTATAATAAGTAATAGATCATTTGGCAGACCAGCACAGTGCTGTTCAAAGTAATGCATGGTGTCCAAAGTTTTGTTCTAATGCTTTAGATTTCTTTCAGTTTTCATACCATGTCCTGCAATTACAAAGGTAACACCAACTTGTTTTCTAGGCTAACACAAGATAGAAGTTCTTTTAGCACCAACATTTTAGTATAAAAGGAGCAAACAGGTTACTGAAGAAAAATACTGCTGAGTATATAGTAAGTACATGAAGGTGCTCACCATTCTAAGTAAATGCAAAGCAATAAATAAAAATCAACTGATGAGATGTATCAAACAAAGCACTACTTATATACAAGCCTGTAAACAGAACCAAATACAGCTGTCACCTTTTATTCATGTAACAGATACACTGCTCACATAAGCAATAACAACCTCACCCATTAGACTAATTTGATGCACTATATAAAGTTTACTTATCCATGTTAGGGAGAGCCCTTCAATGACCCTCTTTAAGAGAAATCTTGATGAGTGGATGGGAGATCGTAGGTTTACCCCTGGGATCTCGTGTCCCTACTAGACAGAGGTACAGTAAACTAACCTTAAAAGGGCTATCTTCTGTGACCTACTACACAGAGGCACAGTCAACAAATCTAAAAAAGAACAAAGTACCGTATATAAAACATTTGATGACAACTACAAGAATCAAAGGAGGTTAGAAAGGGTTGGGAAGAGAGAATGGATAATCAATACACAAAAAACAATGGGAGGATATATGTATGTCTCCCAAATATGCAACAAAACCAAGAAGATTTATGATTTTTGGAAATCGTTACATAGATAGGTTCATAGGTTCATACTAGGCTATCTGCCCAAGGGCATTTATAAGCCTAGCCCATAGTTATGTGGCTTTCGCCACCCCTTTAGTTTGAATAAAAACTATGCCTATCATTTTGCTGTGCTTCTGTCAAGCAGTGACACTGAAGTAATCCCTGGGGTATATCTGCGATCTCCCATCCATTGGTCAAGATTCCTCTTGAACAAGGCCAGAGAGGTGCTCTGCCTCACATGTACCGGGATTTTGTTCCACAGCATAGGGAGTCTCTGGGTGATGAATCTGTCCATCCAGCACGTTCTATTTATAACCGTGTCAAGGTTTATGTCTCCCGCCCTTGTGGTTCTGAGGGATCGAGATTTTTTGAGGTGAAGCATGTTCATCAAATCTGGGTTTGACATGGCCTTATATGTCAGGCACAGGTCACCTCTGAGCAAGCGGTATGAGACTGAATAGAGCTGGAGTTCTTTCAGTCGGGCAGCATAAGACATATTTTTGAGACCCTTTATCCTTTCGGGGCCTTTCAAGCTGCAGCAGGTGTCTGGTCAGATACATTCCGAACGGGGCATTGTACTCAATCATAGGTCTAATGAGTGATGAGTACAGGGGGACGATGACCTCCCTTGATCTAGATGTGAATCCCTTCATGATCAGGTGGGCGATATAGAAGGTTTTCCTAACTACTTTAGCAACATGAGTGTCAAACGAAAGGCTACTGTCAACCTGGGTCCCCAGATCCCTGATGACTTTTTCTGTGCTCAGTGGATTGCCACCTATATGGTAGCTAGGGGTAACCTTGTTTTTCCCGAAGGGTATGACTATGCATTTTTTGGCGTTTAACTTCAGGCCATGGCTCTGGCACCAGTTATCCGTTTCTGTGATGCCCTTCTGGAGGATATCTGTGTCAGATGTGTTTTCGACTATGGCCCAGTTTGCAGTCATCTGCAAACTTTGTCAGCCATAACCCTCCTGTGTTTGCTTGTACTTCAGAAAAGTAGATGCCGAACAAGAGTGGACCCAGGACTGAGCCCTGTGGGACACCACTTGTGACAGGCTTTGAGTCTGACATGGCTCCAGCAACTCTGACCCTGTGGGTTCTGTCACTTAGCCAGTTTGCAGCCCATCTTGTGATGTATGGGTTTACATTCAAGCTGATGAGTTTTTCGATGATACCTGAGTGGGGTATTGTGTCGAAGGCCTTTGCCAGGTCAAGGTAGGCTGTATGGACTGCCTTTCCTGCATCAATGGCCTTGGTGACTGTCTCGAAAAAGTCAACCAAGTTTAAGAGGCAGGATCTGCCTTTGACAAAGCCAAACTGGGTTGGATCCAAAGTCTGCAAGTTCCCTATGTCTTTATTTATGAGTTCCATTATGATCCTCTCCATGGCTTTGCAGATAAGGCTTGTCAAGCTAATGGGGCGGTAATTTCCAGGGTCTGTGGAGGCACCGCCCTTATGAAGTGGGACCACAGTCGCCATGCGCCACTCCTTGGAGTGCGTATCCTGAGGTGAGGCTAAGATTAAACAGCTGTCCTAACTGTTGGTTTAATTCCTCGTTGAGTTAAGTGAAGCACACAGGGGACACCATCCGGTCCCATGGATGCTGTGTTTTGCCTTAGTGAGGGCAGTTCTCACCTGGGCGTTGGAGATGTTTGGGGGCTACAATCCTCTGGAATAGATATCTCTCTTTTGGGGAGGGGAGTTTGCAGTTTGCACTGAACCTGTCAGCCAGTATGTTGGCAATGTGTGTAGGTTCAGTAATTTTCACATCATTTTGAACTAATTCTGAGCATATCTGGGAGTTTCCTCCTAGGTTTCTAACATAGCTAAAGAAGGCCTTATGATTGTCTTTAGAGTCCTTGGCGATTTTTCTCTCAAAATTTGCCTTGGATGATTTTATGAGAGCTCTTAGTTTTTACTTATAATGATCAAAGGTGTCTTACCTTTCAAGGATTTTGCTCTATCTTGTAGTAGCTTCCTCCTTTTGTTGTAGAGCTTGTTTATGGCTGGGGTCCACCAGACTGGACGCTTGCTTTTGGTACAGAGAGTCTTAGTTTTGTTTGGGATTGCCTGATCCATGCAGTCCTGTAGGTACTGGTAGAAGGCATTTGTAAGTGATTCAGCGGTTTGAATAATGTTTACCACTGGCTCAGGGGCCTTAAAGGAGACCACACTCGTTTTTAGAAGTGTGAAATCGGCTTTTGAGAAGTTTTTCACTGTGGTCTTTTTTGTTTCAGGTGGGGGCGGGATGAGGACCTCCAGCGAGATTAGTTTATGATCTGATCTCACCAGTGAGGGGTATACTTCCGGTGTTGAACATTTTGATCCCATGTTCGCGATGAGATCAAGTATGTTTTCTCCTCTTGTGGGGATGGTGACTAGTTGTTCCATGGCATTTGAGTTTATGAACTCCAGGAATCTTTGGGTTAGATTGTTCGGGCTTGAGTAGTGTTCCCAGTCTATATTAGGGTAGTTGAAGTCACCTAGTATGATGGTGTTTGGAGATACATTTATCCCCTCCAATGTTTTCAGGAAGGCCATGTGAGGTTCCTGAGTTTGAGAGGGTGGCCTGTAACATGCTACAAATTGCAGAGCAGTCTTGCCTATGGTTAATTGCACCTGGATGGTCTCCGATGCATCGTGCGTTGCCACCAACCTTGAGGTGTGGGTGTCCTTTATGAATATGGACACCCCCTTTCTTGGTGTTGTCCGGATTTTGGGGCCGGAACGCATGATATGAGGTGAAACCTGTTAGTGCTGGGGTGCTCTCAGGAGCCTTGAACCAGGTTTCTGTCACAGCACAGACATCAATGTTCTCCATATTGAGAAGGGCCTCGAGTGCGTGCATCTTGAGATTGAGACTTCTGGCATTGAGCAGCATTACCCTTAGTTATTTTTCCTTTTTGGTGTTCTAGGGTGGTAGGTTTAGAATTTGAGCCTTGCCTAAAAAAGGCACTATGGGGGTGGCAAGAGCCTTTGCCAATATCCAGAAGCCCAGGGGTGACAGGTGCAAGCCGTCCCTTGCGAAGCAGTGTGGCTTGTTCAGCATGTCATCCCAGGCAGACAGGCATTGGATCCCCTTTGAATGACACCAGAATTTAAGCCAATTATTAAAGCTGATCATCTTATCACTGTATTGTGGCATCATTCTAGGTGAAGGTAGGATACTGCTCAAGGTCATATTTTTATAGTCCAAGTAGACTCCAGAGAATTTTTCTCAGGTAGAAAGCATATGTCAGAGGTGTAACAGGGAAGAAAGAGCAACTGGGAACATATTTTCTGGGAGTGCAGTGAGTTGGCAGACTAAGGATTTCATGACAGATGCACTGTCGGAGATGCTGGGTGGCAGACTGTTGTGACAAAGATGTTTTTTCTGAGCTATGATACAGAACTGGAAATGACTACACATGGTAATGCCTTGCTGTGTCTAATTATGGTGGCTGCCAAAAAATCAATTACTAGAAAATGGAAATCAAAATCAAAACCAACTACACTACAAGCAGTGAATATAGTAAAGATAAAATTGAAATTGAGATCTTTAGAAAAAGAGTAAGAGCTAACTACATAGGAAAATAATGGGAATTGTAAGAACACATTAATGGTGGAATCAGGTTGAAAAGAAGCAAGACTTCAAGTAGGATTTGTCTTTGTACATACAGTGCTATATCTCCCCTTCCTTTTTCTTGTGTCCAGTAGTCACTTATAACAAAGTACATTTTTTTATTTATATATATATATATATATATATATATATATATATATATATATATATATATATATATATATATATATATATATATATATATATATATACATATATATACACACATACATATATATACATATATATATATATATATATATATATATATATATATATATATATATAAAGGACATCAAGGTTAATTAACCTTGAATCAGATAATGGATGCCACTGCAAAGAATCACTGTTGAAATATTTGTGCATGGACTAAATCTCTTACTAAATATTTGCCAGACCCTAGTTCAATTGGTGCTATGGCTTTCATATACTTGTGCGTTTGCTCATGCCTTCCAAATATCCCCAGCATTACATACCAGTTTTGCAGGGTAGTAACCACCCGACATGCCCATACACCTTTAGCCATCAATATGCAGCTACTCCTGTTCATGTGAGTATGTGAATTCATTTTCAGACTTAAGGTGTGGAAGCTACACTGAATAATTCTAGGTGCTTGTTCAGGCACAGGACAACCATAACGCTTACTTTAGCTATGTCCAAAACTTCAAAGGTAGTGCACAGCAGTGTGCAGAACTGAGTGATAATGGAGCTAGAATACATAAATCTGCTGGCCAATTTGCCAATCCTGTCCCAAGTTGCCCTGCAGAAAATACCCCCCACCAACTATCACTAGGGAGTTGGTCCTAAATGCAGTCTCCAAGACTGAACATTTGGCATCAATGACTGCTTCTCCAGTTGGCTTGAAACCATCTACTGAACAGCTTAACCAGCTGAATATCGCCATTATCTGTAATTTTAACTCCGAATTTTAAGTCACCTATAGCAAACTGACAGTCATTTATAATCCTACTGTCACCAACCACAAAAAGTAAAATTCTTAAAAAACAGTATTAATTTAATTAAAAAAATGCAGCACTAAGCCCTTGTGCGAGTTCCACAACTAAGCAGAATTCTGTAGAAAGCAACGCACACAGATTGTTTCATAAAACAGCATACCCACCCCCAAACATTAAGCTAGGCCTTCTGTCCACATGATGCACCTAGACAATATCTGACTTTACTTTATAATGAATGCATGAATAGATTACACTGGTTAACACATTCAAATACATACATTGAAATGTATTTGAATTTCTAATTCAATTTAATGAAAGTCAGTACCAAGCCAGAAAACAATGCACTTAGCACCTCATCAAGTTGCAGATGATCATTTCCACCTCTGCTGGCAACCATTGTTTAATCCAGTATGTCCAAGATCAAAACCCAAGGATGACTGTAGCAATTTTAGAATAATTAACATGTAAACCAATTGACTCGAGCTTCCCTTACCACAAACTGAAGTTATGTAACTATTTTTTATATAATTAGTCCAATGTTTTAGTTAATGTAACCAACTTCAAGAAACTGAAATTTGCAGTGGAAATTGACATCTGCAGAAGACACTAAAGTTATGCATAAAGTTGTAAAAGCCCTATTTATAAGCTTGTAATGCACTTGGAACAGATGTGAAAACAATTTCAGTGAAACTCAGGGGAACCACAAATAGCTGCCCAAGAGGAGAATTGAAAAACAGAGGTTGGCATGAGAGGACACACTCATTTTAATGACATGCTTTATAAAATAGGACAACAGGAACTGGTGCTGATAATGGTGGACCTGAATGCACACAGGACAGACAAAATAGGATACGAGGACTGCCTGGGTCCACATTGGTGAGGCAGTAGAAATAAAGACAGAGAGGCCACTCTAGACCACTGTCAGCTTTCTTGATAGTAGCCAACACATGGTTCACAATGTGATAGTGTCACAATATTGCATACAAGAGTGGTTAATGTGCAACTTGGGTAAACTATATTGCATACAAGAGTGGATAATGTGCAACTTGGGTAAACTTCCTACTGTGGAAAGGAGAATGGGGTAGAATCAGTGCCCGTAAATTCATCCCCAGTTACACAGTATGCCCACAGTAAAAAAAAAAGCACTGGTTGCTACAATCAGATGGAAGCAGTGGTTATAGAAGACTCCGAAGGTCAGAGACCAGGCTGAAGACCTAGAAGATGGCTGGAGAGAAAGCACAACATTTCTAGGAATTGCTTAGGGCTCTATCACCTCAAGAGGAGGAAATAAGGAGTTGAAAAGGACTGGAAACTCCTCTAAACAGCATGGGTGAGGAATATAGAACATATACTTAGCTAAGCCAGGTAGGGAAATAAGGTACATAACGAACAGTACAACTCCAGGAAGTCTGCTAAATAAAGGAGGCGTGCAGGGAAAAATGGGAGAAAGAAAAGACAGACAAGACTAGGAGGGAATACTGCATGGATAACAAGAATGCTAAAAAGGAGTTGCAATAGGAAAGAACAAGGCATCAGAGGCACTTTACCAACTTTTGGAAGGTGACTCAGTAGATCGCACAAAGAAATATATATTGGGCTGCAAGGCAAACACAGAAAGATAAAGAAGACAGACACCTTTCATAAGGGATGCCAGCAACAACCTGTTCACCAGTACATAGGACAAAGGCAGATGGACGGAGTACTTCGAGCAGCTTGTACTGAGGAAGACTATACAGAAAGCTGTACTTCCCCAGACTCAGCCTACAATGAGAGAAGAGCAGGATTCCACCATGGAAGAAGTAAGAATAGCTCTAAGGAAAATGAAGACAGGGAAAGCAGCAGGATGTGTTGAGGTCACAGCTGATATAAAGATTGGGTGGCACAGAGGTTGTAGTTGTCGCCTCATAGCAAGAGGTTCCATGGTTCAATTCTTGCCTGGGGTGCCTTTTGTGCCAAGTTCATATCCTCCCTGTGTTCTTGTGGGTTTCCTCCAGGTACTCTGGCTTCCTCCCACATTCCAAAGACATGCACAAGGGTTTGTGAGAAGCAAGGTACTCAAGGTTTAGTTTGCTTAGTAAAATGAATATGTACTGTCTTGTATGATCATAGATTTTAAGTGTTGATTCAAGGAAACAGACAGATGATGGTAGACGGACAGATTTAGCAGTGTGCTACATGCATTTTGGCTTGAATGCCCAGTGTTATTTGGACTACTAGGCAGTTTAGGTCAATGTCAAATGAGGAGTCATTTCTCACTATTAAAAGTAGAAGAACTTCATCCAGGCAAAATACAACCATAAACAAAACCACAGTCCACTGGATAACACCTTGGCTAAACACCTTCAAGAGTAATAAATCATAAAAATAAAACAAAAGTTATATATATATATATATATATATATATATATATATATATATATATATATAGAGCACTCAGTGTTTAACCCCAAGGTACTGAAGTGTTATACTGTAAAATATACACAGCCTCTTTATATAAAAAAATTTCTGACATTTTCACCACTTCATTACTGTCATTTGTTCCAAAATACAACCTTGCAATGAAGTAAAATCGCCTTGAATATACTACTTAAAATGCAAAGCTATTGGGCTCTTTTTAAGATTCTAAGATTTTAAATAGCTGAACAGCATTTCAGAATATGACAGCTACACAATAGCTAGGGTTGATGAGCTAACAGACAAGTTGGGAAGGTGAGTTTGTTGACCACATTACATTTAACAAAGTGATACTGGCAAACCTTCTAATGGCCAAAGCCAAAAAAGACCGCTTTTTCAACACCAGAAAGCATATTCAAATATATAGCCCTTCTTTTTGGGTCACATGAGTCCGAAGTAACTCATAGCAGGTACTGTTTGTCTCCCCACCACCACAGTCACTTCATAGCACCAGCTCAGTACCCCAATAGCTGTCCATGCTGGGTCTACCAGCACATTATCCTTTCCACTGGACTCAATCTGGGGCGGGCCGTGCAACTAGGTATCCAGATCTCAGCATATCTCTGGATCTGTCCTGGTGCAGAGGTTGTACTGCAAATGCAATACTGGCCTTAAAATACCGGTATTGCATAACTGATCAAAATCTCACTTCCGCACAGAAAAACATAAGAATATAATACAACGAATGGCTGTACCCAAAAAGAGACATCTTTCACAATGCTTACTGATAGCAGTTCATTATTGAAGAAATAAAGAAATACAAGTGGGCCGAACAGTGAGGAAGGAAATCTGTTGCTATTGGCAACCACTACCACGTGCAGCAGCTGAGAAACAAACGCTGCAGCAATGGATGGTCACACCTCATTCACCTTAGGCTTGCAGCATACATTTACAACAGGTATCCCAGCCCCTGGGTGAAACACTTGGTTGAGAGGGCAGGTAAAAAGCAGGACTGTATGCAGGAAGTATGTTTTATCGCAAAGAGAGCATTTCCACGGCATCCTGTAAGTTGCTTGCAGAATAAGGGAGCATGCTACATAGGCGAGATTCAGTCGTACTGCTAAACGGAATCACCAGAAATTACAAAACAAAACTTTACCTTGGCTAAAAAAAAAATAAGAGCACTGGGATAGATAGACAGGGGATAGATTAGGGCAATGATGCAGAGTAACCTGTAGTTGTCCTGTAATATTGCAGTCCAGCTAAAGTGACTACTCTGACTAAACAGCATTCCACTTTCTGCCTCTGTCCTCATTTCTTCTTCTGGCTTTTCCCGGTTAGGGGTCGCCAGAGTAGAGCACCTGTCTGCTCATGATTGGCAGTGCAGTTTTACGGTGTCAAGTTGCCAGCCCGGCGCCCAACCTTCCACAGAAGGCACACACACACCTAGGGCCAATTCAGAGTGTCCAATCCACCTACAGCTACTACATAAATATACTAAAACATTGCATTTGTTGTGAGGTCAAATACATGATACAATTGGCTGCAGTGGGGCTAGAATCCTGATTACATGCAAAGTATACACTCTAACCACTACTCTATTACAGTATTGCTTGCAGTGACTGTCTATTGCCGTTTAAGTTGGCCTAAGCATAGTTTAGCAATGGGCACACCCACGCAGCTACACTTTCCTGCTGATGTGAAAAAAAAACCCATTATGGGCACTTTTTAAATATTGCTCTTACAAACTCAGACAGTTGTTAGAACATGTTTTGAGGTCACATGCATTTTCTGAAGGGTATGACGTCTAAAACTTAGTTCTGTCATTATTTTCTAACTTCATTCTTTAATGATATGCCACTACTTTGGCAGTGGCCACTTATTTATTTCACGGCCGTACACTATACGGCAGGAATCGGGACATTCTCTGGGGATCACTCTTGTTGAGGGTTTACATGATCTCACTCTTTTTACATTGCTGTATGGCAATTCTGGTGTGCAGGGGGGCGTGTATCTTGTGAGAGCAGTGCTCTCAGACAACCCCCTGTGCTCGTACACATATCCGTGTATGTATTGCAGCATGGCACCGTGCCTTCATGCATATGCATGGAGCGCTGCCGTGCTGCTCCCATGTCTCTGGCTACATTCAGAATTGTGGGATAACATCTTTATGCTAAACCCATAAAGTAATTGAATTTTAGATATATTTTACAGTTTGCTGTAGCTGGACTGTGATTAACCTCAGCTCTGCCAGTACTCTGTTGAAATATATACATTTAATTCAGTTGCAATAGTGCATGGACATTTCTTTTCTTTCTTGCAGGGCACACTGTTGATGCATTTCGACACAAGCAACTTTACAAATACATTTTCAACACAAGTATATGTACAAATCAGTTTGATATACAACTTAGATATAATTATTGACAAACATTCCAGCTAGTTGTGCTGTAATATCCTACAAAGCCACTCCCCTATTTCTCCTGGCATGGCTGGCAGTACCTCCTATTGTCACAACTGTAATTAGTAATTGTGGTTTTTATTATATGATTGAATGTAGTATTGTCTAGAATATATAATTGCTTAGAAAACAAGCCTCTACTGTGTATTAGTGAAAGTTAAAAATGTTAGGTTAAGAACAGATTTACAAACTTTGCCACTTCTGAGGAATGAAACAGGACCCACAATAGAAAGGCCTGCTGTGTTGGAAAATGGCAGGCTTTTAAGCATTGAATTCACTAAAGTTATACTTGTATACCATGAGTATGCTTAGATTACAATATACTATCTAACTGTTTGGCATCATAAACTAAACAGTAAAGAACATTAACTGTATTTAAATTAACCACTCAAGATAATGACAAAAATGTCAAGAGGAATATTCCAGATGTAATTACAGGGATAGAAAAAAGTACTCTCGGTAAAGAGACAAGGACAGAGTTTCATTGTCTGAATAAAGTTTGTAAAGTAGCTTATGCTTAGCCATGTAATCAGCTTCTTAGTCAAATGCAGAGATTCAAAACAACTTACTATACCACTTATTAACCATTCACATTTCACCATAAAGTGCTTACAGAACAACATCTTAGTAAATGACAACTAAGCAAGACTGATATGATGTTGTTGCAGTCTGAAACCCCCCACTGTACAGCTATAAACGCATCTTCAATAATGACACCACATGTATGCAAGGAAGAGCGACCTCTGACTTTCCTGAGATTTACCTGACAAAAATCAGTAAAATATTATAGTTTCATATGCAATAAGTTTACAGTTCTGGACAACAGGCAACACTTCTCTTTTGCTTTTGAAGATATTTTTAGACTCCTACATAACAGAGGAAAATATGTTGATAACAGCAGAGAAAAACTACTTGATTAAAAAAAAAACAAAAGGCGGGACCGCAACCGTGAATACGGACGGAAACAGTTTCGGTATTCAGCCGTTATGGAACTAGTTCTTAACAAAAAGATGCTAGCATTGTAAAACTTGCCTATCACTCTAGTTTATTAAAATTACTTAACTTACTGCTATTTTAGCAAATCAAAACAGTGTAGAGTTGGATATCGCTAAACTTGTTATACCTAGCAAAAACAGTCAGGATGGGAAAGCACACACAGAGGCAGAGCAACAGTAACTGCAAATGTAATACCTGCTTTTAGAGCCAGTATTGTATTGAAGAAAGATCATGTTCGGGTAATTGTATTTATCCATCTCCACTCACCCTCGCTAAACTACTGTAACAGGCAACTTAAAAAAAAATCATCTCTGGAGTGTCCTTTAAATGTGCAGAGCGATATGGAAATGAACAGATACACATTTATTATACAGGCTGAGCCAACAAACTTTTACTACTGGGAATACCGACAAAGCCACGTGCACCAGCTCAGTATACTACAACGCCATAGCAAAGGAAAATAATTTAACATAGAAACGGCAGCCTGAGAATAAAAATGAAAAGTCCACACGTGCACCGAGTACAGTTTTGAGCAAACGGCTCACAAACACTCAATAGTTAAGGTTTTTGGGATGCACATGTGAATGCTGTATAGCGACCGGAGTGAAACAAAGATTTACTATAAAAAGCACAATTAATGAAATATAACTCACACTTTCCCCTTTACATTTACAAAATAAATTATCACACTCACCAATGTATGAAGCACAACAGAATCCGGTGTAGAGACAGACACTGGCGCAACACGTTCCAATAGGAAAAATAAACGTACTGGAAACAAAGGCAGAGAAAGAAGTTCCCTGCCTTCTACAGCTGTTTTTAAACACTCCGGGGTAGGGGAAGGACAAGGTAGCGGTGACATCACATAATGGGTGGGTTTCATTGTTGTACTTGGAATCAGAGGCCGGCTGTGGTGATGTAACTTTGGGGGAGGGAACAGCTAATAAAAAGTTCCTGAACTGCCTGGCCTCGATGACATCAGTTTTTGAGTGACTTCAGCAAGCTTTACTGAGTCGTGAGAGAATGGATTTGAAAGCTAAAGTTACACTGTACGCTAAAGTAGGCTCTGATCAAAGAAGTATAGTGAAATAGGAATATTTTAAATGGTGCTTTGTTGCTGCTTGATGGAGGGAACAGAAAATAGGGAGCGAAAGGGCAGAGAAGTAGAGTAATTTTTTATAGAAACCCGTTGTACTCCTTTAAGATGTAAATGGAGGCTAATAAAGCAAAAACTGGCAAGCATGTTGTGCAAATGTTAATTATTATGGCGCTTGGCTTGGATCATAGTTTCCGTCCATCTTATTCTGCTGGAGGTGGGGGTAAGTAAGATATTTATAACTTACTACGGTTTGTTTATAATCTGTTAATTGGATCGGGACAGTAAACCGGAAATACTTCAGAGCAGTATTGATTGTAACGGGACATAATTTGTTATATAACGGATAGCAGAGTAATAATAGATAACAAGATAAGTTGTATGAGGGTGATGATGATGATTTACCTTGGCTTGTTGGCTCCCTATCCGTCTTACCTCGTAATACAACTTAAAGCGAGCAAGGAGCAGACTTTATGGTCGTGCAGAAATAATGATTAAATAGGTGTATTGTCTGCTGCAATACTGTACGCCTTTTAGTTATCTTTTGCATGCATGTTTTGAAATGTAGTTCACTAACTGGATTTTTTTAACCGTCGGCTAAATGACGAAAGTAAAACTGCACAGATGGACAGAAACTTAAGGAAATGCTGGAGACACCAAGTGGCAGCTTATGTTTTCTCAGGCTGTCTATGGTGGTTTATTTACTCCGTTTCCATATTATTCCGCATACATTTTTTACTGCTTCTAATTTGCTGTTGGTGGTGACAGGAAAGTAAGTAAGAATACTCAAGGACTCAAGTCCGTTTTCCCTTAGGAGTCTCTCAGAAACCTTGTGGATCGAGCAGTGTATAATGTTTAGAACAGTGTAATCTAGTGTCTGCCATATCTATCTGTCTTTCACACCCTGTTTTCCCATTTTTACACGTGGGTTGGGGGTATCACGTCAACAGTGACGTTCACCTACAGCCAAGACTGGTTGCTAGCCCTGCCACCGTAGTTTTTCCACACCACGCACTGGCACGCATACCTTGCAGCTGCATAGATTTTTGCCTTATTTTGTGACCATCATAAAATTTGTGCTTTTCTTGCAAATCAGTGAGACTTGAAGTCATTATTAAATAATGGCACAGATTTGAGTTTCAAATTTCATATAGTTCGTAAAATGCACGGCGACAAACCCTGTTATTGTAATAACTTTCTAAGTTTATAACAGAAATTCCTAAAATCTGGGCTTTGTTGTACTGTCTTAACCCACCCAAAATCTGTCCCTATTTTTTGGGCCCCCCTCACAATTTTTTTTTAGTCTTTGTCCTGATTTCTTGCCATTAGAACTTGAGAGGTATGCATAGACCTGTATGAAACCTCCTTAATAGATTCATAGAATAGTACTAAGCTAACTGCCCTTGCGAGCCATTTAAGCCTAGCCAATTATCCCTTGTGAGACTCAAACCCTGCACCTTGTGTTTGTAAGGCAAACACCTTAACCATTAGGCCACCCTATGTATTAGGAATGTATTTGTCTAAAATGTCTGCAGCTGGCAACAGTTAAAAACCTGCCAAAGTGAAGAGGGCCAACATACTAAAGACAGAGTACATTTTTATATGGTTGGTGGATGGTGGGGGCAGTAGCATAAAGTTTGATTGAAAAATATAAATTCCGGGCTGCACCGTTGGTGGGTGACCAGTTATATGGACGGTTTGATTGCCTTTTTTAAACACACTTTAAGCTCATGCCTTTTAACTTTACCTCTGTTCCATTTTGAACCTTAAATTTGTGTTCCACCGTAGTAAATAATAATGATTCACATTAACTGACAAGCAGGACTTTTCTGTAAATAATAAGAAACCATTACTAGCAATGCTGCAGACTTCCTAATTTAAGGTGTTAGTGTTAATAACCATATTGTCCATTTGTTCCCCGCTATAAGAATTGTTCTGTATTTTAGAGCTATGTTTCAGTGCCAGCCTTAACAACTGTGGGGCCCAGTTTACATATTTTGGTGGGACCTTCCCACCACCCATTCCAAACCCCTTCCACCTACTGGCTTCCTGGATTTAAGATTATTTCAGATTAGTTATTGGGATTGCATATTATTAGTATATGTTGAAAACAAAATAATTTATTATTTTATAAATATTTTAAACACTATACTATGCAGATCATACTGCTGTGAAGTAAGCTAAACTGTAACATGAATCCTGTAACATTTTATGACACATTAGCCCTCCTCTCTCCTGTCTATGTCCAGTGTGCTGGGATGCCAGTGTGTCCAGACAATTGAGTAATTGGAGGGTAGGATTGATGATTACATGGAGATGGTGAGCCAAAAAGAACATGAACATTTTCTAAGCTGTTATAGATTCTCATATGATAGCACCCCTTTCTCTTTCATGGGTTTGCAGTCACCTCCTGCATCTGCTCGGAACTGTTGAAGTCCTTTGCCCAGTTCATTCTCGTACCTTGTTGCAGTCCTAAAACTGTTGAATGTCAGAATGATTAGTAATCGTCATCATCATCTCCAGTCTCTCTTTAGAAACAGCATTGCTCGCACACCTACACTATCTTTGAAAGTTTATTTCTATATACTTATTTGTAATCCAGATAACTGGACTAATAATGCTTGTAAATCACATCTTGCCATAGCTTATACTACAAGGGCAAAAGTGTAAATTATATGCAGAGAAACTTTATGGCAGCCACTAAGCAGCATTTTTTGGCAGGTAGGAAGAAATTGGGGAAACCTCCATGGATGTCTAGAGAATGCATAAAATTTGTACAATTTGTTCAGCTTTCTGCAACACTCTTCCTCCTCAAAAACTCCTCTGAAATCCAGTCCAACCATTTTCTACCTTAGTCATTATACTTGTCTGTGATTTGCTTAAAATAAGGCATCCTTGCTGAACGTTACCAAAGTGGAATAATTTTTCTATTCACCTCTGCTGCCCTCTACTCCACATACACAATTTGTGTTTCACTTCTTTTGAATTATTTTGCTCCTGTCTGCACCTCTAAAAACTGTTTCTCTGTCATACTGTTGAACTGGTAAAATTCTGTCCTATATCTCGGTGATTAGAAGTTACTTAACATTATATTATCTGTTTGTTTTTGTCTGTGCCTGCTAGTGTTTGTTTTTCCCTTATTCCCTGAGCCTGATTATTCCACAGTTATTTTTTTATAATTATTCAGTAAGAACTAGCTGTATACTACAACAAAAGAAAACACTGTAACACTCTGTTTTCATATCAGATAAGGTATTACAATCTTCTGCAATGATAAATTTGAGTGATGCATAAAACCAAATGGGTAATCCAGCCTATGTTTTGGGTTAGGTAAGCAACAACAACTAACTACCATGAGTCGCTAACATTGTGAACCATCCAAGTGTCAAACACCTGCAGTATTACTAGTATAGTAATCAGGTCAGTGAATGACCGGAATTGTAGCCCTGTCCACTGATGAGATACGCGTCTACTGTAGAAGCAAGAGTACAGGTAGGGAAATGTCTTGCACTGTGCTGTAGTGACTTGTAGTCCAGTCTTGTGGACCACAAGACATAATCTTGCCACAGACCAGTTTGTGGACCCTTATGGGCATGGGGCCGTATTGGGCCAAATAAGTCCCAATTTGCCTAAGGCAGTCTCTGATGTTTTATAGAAACATGTATGCTGCTGTATACTGTAGACCTAAAGTGTTCTAAGAATAATTTATGGTGGGGTAACAGGGTGGGTGGAAGTTTGGGGGGAATTTTCTCACCACTGGCTAGGCTAGGTTTGAACTCCAGGTTTGGCCCATATGAGGGCACAACTTTTAGTGTATATGCCCCCTTAACTTTGGTATGAGAATTCCAGCAAGCATACACCGTTGTGGAAGGTGTACTTGTGAATTACTGTCCAGGCTGAGCAGTTTCTTACTTGAGAAGAAAAAAAAAATACTTGATGTAGTCTTGAATGTTCTGTCTTGGGTTTGTTTTTGAAAGGGAGATGGTGAGACTAACCACCTACATACCAATAGAGACTCTGGGATCAAGCCCCCCTGAAAATTAGGGACATTTGGCTGAAGTTTGGGACACCTAATTAGCATAAACTGTGTATCCAGGGACAAGGTAGTCAGAATTACAAACAGGGCACATAGACGTTATTTGTGTTGTATTACATTATAGCACCTTTTGCATGTATTTACAGTAGTGTAACTGGCTCCGTTTCAATTTAAACGTTTCCCTTGTGACACAAAAAGCACATTCATACACAAGTAATCAGAAAGTACTTCCTATCAAAAGGCAATATGTTGATAAAACTGCTTTCTGTCAAAATTTAGGATGACTAACCATATTGGCCAGCACATTTCTGGTCACACTTCTCTGTCAGCCTCTCAGTGGTATTTAAAGAAAAAAACTCCACCTTGAACCTCCAAAAGCTTTTTTATTTTATCTTGTTTACAAAACAGAATGTCAGTGTACTGTCAGATAATGTTTTACATCAAAAATATTCTATACAAGAAGTGCTTTCTTTCAAAAATGTGACCAGTTAACAAATGCTTCTTTTCCCTGTATGGTTATCATAACGGCACTACAAGTAGAGGGTGGTCACACGATTGCTTTGTAATACAAAATGTTGCTATTTTACACTGATTATGCTGGCATTTTCTCCGTCAATTAAATGTTGGCGGTTTTGCTTTCAGTATCTTTTCCTTGTGATGAAATCTAAGATGGTTTTCAGCTTTTTGCCCTCATGTCCCTGCATCTACAATGAAACACTTTTTTTGAAAGTAGTTATATTTTTTCAGCTACTTTAAGGTCATGTAATAGAAATGTGTTTTTAACCTAGACGGGAACACTTGAGTGGAAGTGTATACTCTGGGTTTGTTTATATGTGGATTAAAGTCCTAGAAGGCTATTCAACAAGATGTTTATATATGGATTGTAATACTAGAAGACTGTATTTGCAAATTATTTTTATTAAGATAAAAAAAATTTGGTCTACATCTACTAGTCACTAGTGCAGCAAGTCTGTAGTGGATCATTTTTTGTGTTTTACCTTCTGTCAAAGCATATTCGTGGTAACTTACTCAAATTGTCTCATGGTCTTGGATGCTTCTCAAAAGCATACTTTTCAGCTATTGCTTTTTTGTTGCTGTTGTTGTTGCAGGACATCCCTGATTTTGCTTAGTATTTTTTGTCATGTCCCTCATAAATTTTATTTTCTGGTAAATCCTTATGTCAATAAAGTTGGGCGGTAGATTTTCATACTTCTGTTCAGAAAATGCATGCAAAAGTTAGACGACTTCTTTCGGCATTTCCGGTTAGGGGTCACCACAGCAGATCACTTGTCTGCTCATGATTGGCAGTGGAGTTTTTTTTACGGAGTTGAGTTGCCAGCCCGGCATCCAACCTTCCACAGAAGGCACACACATGCACTCACACCTAGGGCCAATTTAGAGTGTCCAATCCACCTACAGCATGTCTTTGGGATGTGGGAGGAAACCGGAGCACCCGAAGGAAATCCACACGACCACAGGGAGGACATGCAGACTCCGCACAGAAGGCACGCCAGCCGAGGATTGAGCCGGAGAACCTCTTGCTGTGAGGTGGCAACACTAGCCGCTGCACCAACCGCCGACGCCCTTACTAATGTTTAAAAATTCTTTATTTTTGGGTCTTTGTCCCCCCATTATTTTTGGATTTATTTAGAATTCTTCAGCAAAGAAGTTGAGAGGTATGCAAGAGGAGGAAAGAAAAAGATTGTGGATTTTTGTATAGAGGAATTGTAACTTTTCCTGTTAGTAACTGCAACTTATGCTTAAGAGAGGATTGTGTCTTTATAAGATGTTAATGGTTGTCTTTAAGGGGAATCATTGTAAGAGGTGCCTACCCTTTTTTGATAAGGGCCATAGCATCTTTAACAGCCAACTAAATGTAACTAACTCAGGCAAATGTGACCTTGGTTTAACACCTGAGAATTGCACAGCTCTCTTATGATGGCACCTCCTTACAATGCAGAAAAGAGTCGGTCCTGGAAAGTGAATGCAAACCCCTGTTGTGGCTATAGAACCAAGTTACTGCGCCAGTTCATAGGTTTATACTAGGCTATTTGCCCCAAGGCATTTATAAGCCTAGCCCAAAGTTTTGTGGCTTACGCCACCCCTTATATGAAAAAATACTGTGCCCATTAGTTTGTTGTGCCTCTGTCCAGCAGTGACACAGAGATGATTCCTGGGGTAAACCTATGATCTCCCATCCACAGGTCAAGATTTCTCTTGAACAGAGCCAGCGAGGTGCTCTGCCTCACATGGACCGGGATTTTATTCCACAGCATAGGGAGTCTCTTAGTGATAAATCTATCCCTCCAGCACGTCCTATTTATATCCGTGCTAAGGTTTAAGTCGCTTGCTCTAGTGGTTTTGGTGGATTTGGATTTTTTGAGGTGGAGCATGTCCATTAATTCCGGGTTGGACATGGCCTTGTATGTCAGGCACATGTCACCTCTGAGCAGACGGTATGCGATTGAATAGAGCTGGAGTTTCTTCAATCTGGCAGCATATGACAGATTTTGGAGTCCCTTTATCCTTTTGGTGAGGAACTTTTGGGGTCTCTCCAATTGCTGCAGATGGGTGAGATACATCCCGAATGGGGCATTGTACTCGATCATTGGTCTGATAAGTGAAGAGTACAGGGGAACAATGACCTCACTAGATCTGGATGTGAATCCCTTCATGATCATGTGGGCAATGTAGAAGGTCTTTCTAACCACTTTAGCAACGTGAGTGTCAAAAGAAAGGCCACTGTCAACCTGGGTCCCCAGGTCTCTGATAACCTCTTCTGTGCTTAGTGGATTGCCACCTATATGGTAGCTTGGGGTTACCTTGTTTTTCCCGAAGGGTATGACTATACATTTTTTGGCGTTTAACTTCAGGCCATGGCTCTGGCACCAGCTATCTGTTTCCGTGAGTCCCTTCTGAAGGATATCCATGTCCGATGCACTTTCCACTATGGCGCCCAGTTACACTAATTATGTCAGTTGATGCACTTTATTAAGAAGGTTGAAATAGATGTGGCCAAGGAAAAAGTACTTGTCACCACGCTAATTACTTATCTGTTATATTAAACTTAATCACTTGCAAATCCATGTGGTGCAGCCAGCCT
Organism: Protopterus annectens; assembly: GCF_019279795.1. Lineage (NCBI taxonomy): Eukaryota > Metazoa > Chordata > Ceratodontiformes > Protopteridae > Protopterus > Protopterus annectens. Next base: position 1,431,599,915 of record NC_056728.1, read on the forward strand.
TGGTGTGCAGTAAGACAGCAAGGTTTGGGTCTGTGTTATGTCTTTCAGCCATATTAATTATTCGTACAGCAGTGGATTGACTCCACTAGGATATAAACTAGTATTCATACAGCTAATTGCACAGTGACTCTTACGAAGATGAATATCAGCAGGTGACCATATCCGTAGTATATCGGGTAGGAAATTCGGGTACCGTTATGTTTCTCACTACTGGGATTATGTAGAGGAAAGGGGTTATGATATTAAATTCTACTCAGTTTAAAAAAATTAAACAGCCATTCTTGTGCACATTGCAGATATGGAAACAATTATCCTTGGCACCAAACACAACCAAACAAATGCAGTGTGTGAAGTAAACTTATCTAGATAACTGAAAAAATAAAAATCACAAACACTTCTTTTGGAGTTATTTAAAAATCCATTATCTTATCACTTCATCAGTATGTTGTCTTTTGTGGTGACTAATCTGATTTGTGGCATTAGATGAACATTGTACTCAACCTGTGCCTTTCAGATATTGTTTACTATCCGCACACACACTCAGTCCTGCTCACACAAAGGTACTTGCATACAAGTTTGTTTTCACAGTTAGTGCTACTCTGATTTTTTTTTTTTTGCATTTACCAGACTTTATGTACCCTCCACTCAATCTATTAATATTGCTATTCCCCCCTCACACACACATGTTTTGTCTGGTACATCTTGTTATTGCTTACCATAACATTACATTGTGTCAGACAGTTCTTACAGCAGCAGCTATGCATGCATGCCAGTGCCTCACATACCTTTGCATGTTTGTAATGACAATGTCATCAAGATATGTCTGTATACAGTGTTTTAATAAAATATTGTATTTTCTGCAGTTGAGAACATATGTATGCAAAATAATTCCTCTCAGTTGTACTGGTAACGTTTTGGAGGCCCAAGCGCTATGAAGGTACACCTCCACTGTGTACCTATAAACTGCTTACTGTAAGATACAGTACATGTTATGCGTATCTAACTTTTTTAATACATTTGTTAACGGAGTAAGCTCACTGGATACAGGTTTCCCTTTTCAGAGGTGACCTGAAAGCACATCTGTGGTGTGCAAATGAATGTGGCAGAAATCAAACCTTGTACCTTTGGTACATGAAGCAGCTAGTTACCGTCTCAGATCCTTAATCCTTTTAACTAATCACCAGACTACTTTGTAGTCATTATATTGAAATGTGCTGGTCACGTAAGTGCTAACAAACTTGTTTTATTTTGTTTTCTTTTCAAGCTTACTGCTCATGCATTATTCTTGATCTCAACTTTTATCCAGTTCATCTTTTCA
>NC_056728.1:1431613800-1431678800 GCF_019279795.1 Protopterus annectens
CCCTTGTCTCTGAAATGAACACCTCAGAAGCATAATAAAATCCACCAAAGCCTAGACTGAGGCTAAAATAGCTATCCATCCCAAAGACAGTCATATGGCATGTTTTAGTTACGTTCGTTATCTTAAATGCACAATGTAGCATTGTGCTGACCTGATTGTGAACTGTTACCTACACTGAAGACGAAGATATAGCTAGCCTACTGGCCTATAAGTTTAACTCTAACTCTGCTCCATCTCTTCCGTGTGTCTGTCCCTCAAGATATCCCTGAAACTAGTTCACCTCCAGCTATCACACAAGACCAAGTCCTAAAAGTGCTATCGAAAGCTAAAAATACTGCATTGATGGGTCCTGACAGTATTCTTAGATGCATCTTAAATAGTATGAAGCACAGTTTAGCCACACCCCTAAAAGCACTGTTTAGTGTCAGGGGGTATACAGGGTGTGACGATTGGGGAGAGATTGGTGAAGACTGCCAGCCTAGTCAAATAGAATTTGATGTATAATTCTGGCATTTGTAAATAAATGTAAAATACAGGCAAGTTTTCTTGAGTGTAAAAGAATATTGTGAAATGCAGAACTGTAAAAAAAAAAATGTGACAACATTACTCTGGGTAAAGGGGCACAGCTGGAGAATCTGTGTCAGCCTTTCTCAGGAGTGTCTGTGAAGTTGTATAAATACTTATCTCAAAGTGTGTGTGTAGTGTGTCAGCTACTTGGCAGGGACATGAAGCACTGATTAGACAGAGAGGGTACTGGAGGTTTTAGCTTGCCCAGCTAGGCTGAGACCTGGATCCTATAGTTGTGCCAGAGGGGAGTCTTATTGGGGACCTGGTGAGCAAGGGCGCAACCAGCCCCAGACTGACTGTGCTCTCTGTGTGCACTTAAGGGAAATTGTACTTTACTGTGTGTATTAGTTATCCTTGCCTCTTCGAGGAGACGACCTCCCTGGTGTTAGTGGTGAGGATTGAGGCTCCTTGATTGCTGGACCAGGGCACGGTAGTGGTGTGGGTAGAGTGAATTCCTCTAGCTTATGTACAGTGATCTCTAAAAGTGTTTTGTACTCTAAAAAAGCCACGCAGTGTATACTGAGAGGTGAGATCACAGTTGTTTTATTTGTTTTGTTAGCTTAGTGTTAGTCATGGTGAGCAGGCAGCATGTCAGCAGAAAAGTATGGAAAGCTGACAAGGAGCCAGCTGGCAGAGATGTGCCAGGCTAGGGGAATGGTGCATGGAAACCTGACTAAAGAAGACTTGATTGCAGCCTTGGTTACAGCTGCATCAGAAAACAGCAGCCCGGAGGACAATCAGACTTACAGTGGAGATATAATATACTTGGAGAATGGACAGCTCAACCTTTCTGCAGTGGACTTAAAAATCTAGCTGGAGCTAAAGAGACTTGAGTTGGAGGCCAGGTGTATGGAACTAGAAGCAGCCGAGAAAATGAGGAGTCTACAAGCTGAGGAGAATGAACAGCAGAGGAGGCATAAGAGGGAAATGCTGACTCTTCGCCAGAGTCATGGAAGTAATGGGGAAGGGAGTAACCAGACCCCAGAAGCACAAAAGGTCAGTAAATTTCTTCCACAGTTTAAAGAGGGGGGTAATTTTGATAGCTTCATTCATATGTTTGAGTGGGTATGTAAACAGTATGAAGTTGACCAAGGGCTCTGGGTACGGTTCCTGACCCCCTTACTCCATGGTAAAGCTGTAACTTCTTTAGCAAAAATGCATGACACTGACTGTTTTGATTATACTGCTGTAAAAAGACATTTATTAGAATGTTTTGAGCTAACATCTGAAATGTATAGGAAAAAGTTTTTTGAGCATAGATGCAAGGCAGATGAAAATGCATGTGAATATGTTGCTGAACTGAGCACTTATTTTCATAGCTGGGTGAGTGGATGTCTGGTCACCACTTTTGAAGGGCTGGCAGACCTTTTGGTAAAGGACCAAGCCCTTAGCACTTTGCCTGAGGACATGAGGATCTGGTTAGCTGATAGACACTGTGTTACTTCAGAGGAGTTAGGGAAGAAGGGAGACCTATACCTAGCAAGCAGGGCAGCCCTGCACAGGAAAGGGGCCCCCAGTACTGCTCGTGGGATTAAACGAACCCATGGTGGGCAGCACAGACTGTCCCAACAGAATCCGCCAGTAGCAGGGTAAGCCACTAGTCCAGGTACACGTCCAGGAGCTAGGGTTAAATGTTTTGAATGCAACCAGTGGGGCCATGTGGCATACAGATGTCCATGGAGGCAAGGTGAGGAACCAAAGGTGAGGGAGCCAGTAAGTGGGAAAGACAAAGTGCCAACAGTCGGTTGGCTTGAGACAACAGGGGTATGAAACTACCATCATGCAGATGTCCTGAGAGGGAAGGATTTGGATGAGGCAGTACTATGTACTTATGCAGTTACATGCAGTAAGGCTAGGAGACAAGCATGTGTGTCTTGTAGCCTGGGGGAGACCCAGACAGATTGCATAATTGCAGCCAGGTCTGCTGAGGTGGTTACTTCAGGGAGTGAGATACACTGTAGCAGTGAGACTGAACATAAGCCACCGCTGCTTGTGGGTACTGATGTTCCCTTGGACAAGGTAACTGCAAATGTAGAGGTGAGTAGTGGTACCCAGGTTGACAGTGAGGCACCGCTGTCATAGGATGCCAGACTTCCTGTGGTAGGGGAGCTGGGAAGGTTTACAAGGAGAGACTTGAGACAGGCTCAGCACTCAGATCCTACATTGCAAGGTGTGAGGCAGGTAGCTAGGGAGGCACCTGATTTTCAAGGGAAGGGGGAATCTGTATACTGGGACAAAGGGTTACTGTACAGAGAGTGGACCCCTGAGAGATGGCTAGAAGGTGAGAGAGTACAGTAGTTGGTAGTGCCAAGAGCTTACCATGGGGCGCTTCTAGCCATAGCCCATGATATTCCCTTTACAGGTCATATGCAAGACTTCTATTGGCCTGGAATTTCCAGAGATGTAACAGGGTACTGCAGGACCTGTGAGCAGTGCCAAAAGGTAGGCAAGGCAGGAGACAAGGTGAGAGCTCCGTTGATGCCTTTGCCTGTGATTGAGGAGCCATTTCAGAGGGTAGCTATGGATATTGTGGGTCCTCTAAGTACCCCAAGTTCCACAGGGAAAAAGTATATCCTAGTGATTGTAGATTATGCTACACGATACATAGAGGCAGTGGCTTTGTCCTCTATTGAGGCCGAGAAGGTGGCAAATACTTTGCTAGAGATTTTCAGCAGGGTACGTTTCCCAAAGGAAATACTGTCTGACAGAGGTGCCAATTTTATGTCAGACCTGCTGGCTTGTCTGTGGAAGTCCTGTGGGGTCAAGCACATGAACACCACCCCCTATCATTCCAAGACTAATGGTCTTGTTGAGAGGTTAAACTCTGCAATCAAGTCCATGCTACGGGCATTTGCAGATCAGTTTAAGAGGGAGTGGGGCAAATATTTGCCCCATCTGTTGTTTGCTTACCAAGAGGTTCCCCAGGAATCCACAGGTTTTTCACCCTTTGATTTGCTGTATGGGCAAAGGGTGAGGGGACCTCTACATTTAATTTGAGATGAGTGGGATGGTGAGTGTGAGTCTCACAAGGAGTCTGTTGTGGCATACGTCCTGAACCTCAGGACAAGGCTCAGGGAACTCATGGGCCTGGCCCAGAAGAACCTGGCAGAAGCCCAACAACAGAAAAAGGTGTGGTATGACAGGAATGCTCGAACTAGTAGGGCAGCAGGTGATGGTTCTCATTCCTGCCAGACACAACAAGTTGCAAGCAGCTTGGGAGGGACCCTACAAGGTGGTAAGAAAGGTATATGATGTTAACTACATGGTGGAAGTGCTAGGCAGACAGCAGTGGCACAAATTGTACCATGTTAACATGATGAAACCTTACCATGATAGGGAGGCCCTTGTGCTGAGCATTTGCAGTGGATTGCAGGAAGAGTCTGAAAGAGATCTTGTGACTGATGTCCTCAGTGAGGCTCGGGCTGATACCTCGGTGGAAGGGGTAGCAATGTCCCAGCAGCTATCTCCTACCCAGGTTCAAGAAATCCAAGCAGTGTTGCAGGAGTTTGAGGGTATGTTCACTGGGAAACCAGGGAGCACCCACCTGGTGCAGAACCAGGTGGATACAGGACCCCAAAGGCCTATCAGACAGGCCCCTTATAGGATGCCTGAGAGAGTCAAACAGACTCTGAGGGAGGAGGTACAGGATATGTTGCAACTAGGGGTGATTCAAGAGTCCAACAGTCCCTGGGCCTCTCCAGTGGTGTTGGTGCCAAAGAAGGATGGCAATACCAGGTTCTATGTGGATTACAGGAAATTAAATAGTCACACAGTGTCAGATACTTACCCCATGCCTAGGACAGATGAGGCCATAGAGCAGCTGGGTGTGGCTAAGTATCTTACAACCATTGATCTTACCAAGGGTTACTGGCAGGTGCCCTTGACTCCCAGTGCTAGTGAGAAGTCTGCCTTTGTGAATCCTTGTGGCTTGTATGAGTTCACAAAGATGCCCTTTGGGATGAAGAATGCCCCAGCAACTTTCCAGAGGCTGGTAGATCATATCTTAGCAGGAGCAGGAGGGTTTGCCCTTGCTTACATGGATTATATTGCTATCTACAGCCATTCCTGGCAAGAGCACCGTCAGCATGTCAGGGAGGTGCTGGGCAGACTACAGAGGACAGGGTTGACCATTAAGCCGAGCAAATGTCAGGTGAGAATGGCAGAGGTCTCCTCCCTAGGACATAGAATAGGGAGTGGTAAAATGAGGGTATAACTTGCCAAGGTGGAAGCTATTCAGGCATGGCCTGTACCTGTTACCAAAAAGCAGGTGAGGGCATTCTTGGGGACAGCAGGGTACTACAGAAAGTTTGTTCCCATTTATAGTACAATAGCTGCTCCCCTCACAGACCTGACAAGGAAGAACAGGCCAGATAAGGTAGTGCGGACCCCCGCATGTGAGCAGGCATTTCAGAAGCTTAAGGAACCTTTGGGAGGACCCCTGTGTTAGCCAGTCCAGACTACAGCAAAGACTTTGTTGTGCAGGTGGATGCTTCAGACTATGGGTGGTGGCTGTACTTAGCCAGATTTCTTCAGAGGGAGAAGAGCACCCAGTGGTTTATCTTAGTTGTAGCCTCCAACCCAGGGAGGAATGCTATGCAGCAGTAGAAAAGGAATGTCTAGCCATAGTGTGGGCACTACAAAGACTTCAGCCTTATCTGTATGGAAGAAAATTCACTGTGATGAGAGATCACAACCCTCCAACATGGTTAAACGGAGCCAGTCAGCAAAATGCCAAGTTGCTAAGATGGAGTCTGGGGTTACAAGCATATATGTCAGTGCAGCACCGCAGTGGGAGTAGCAATACCAATGCAGATGGGCTCTCAAGACAGGGAATGGGGTGAGGTGCACCCAGATAGACCTGATACTCTCAAGTGATGTTTCTCAAGTGGCACTTGAAAAACTTGCTTGAGTTCCTCGGGGGGGGGGGGATATGACAATTGGGGAGAGATGGGCGAAGGCTGCCAGCCTAGTTAAATAGAATTTGATATATAATTCTGGTATTTGTAAATAAATGTAAAATACAGGCATGTTTTCTTGAGTGTAAAAGAATATTTTGAAATGTGGAACTGTAAAAAAAAATGTGACAACATTGCACTCTACTGGCCCAATGAAACATGTTGTGACCCTTTCATGTTAGAATTTGGTTCCATTGCATCTGGTTGAAGGTTTCATGCCCATTGTTTTAAGGCTAAAGTTTATGACCAGAATTTAGATATGGAATGTGCTTTATTGCTCTAGGTTCTGTTAGAATATATATGTGCAATGTCTTCTGTCTCAGACCAGGCGTTAAAATGATTCAATATGAATGCTGGGAAAAACTTAAGTGTCAAAAATGATGTAATTTGGGAGGGCCTTAGAGACATGTTTGTTAGTAATGTTTAAATACTATTTCTCACAAGAGAATGAGAGCATTTTGAACTTGGATATCCAACTTATCAGCACTCTGCCTTGTGCTCACATGTAGGTTTTAGCACTGTGATTTCTTGTAGGAATAGTTAAAGCTAGTAAAGATTAATTAGGCATTTTTCTTTGAAATCAGACCTATCCTACTGTATTATTTTAAGTTTCTTTGTGATCTCTGAACTCATAGATATCTCTGTGGTGTAGTAGTTTTGTCTTGTGTTTTAATTATTTATTATTAAATATTTTTAAAACCTTCTACCTGTGGCTGGTTTGTGTAGAGATAAGCTCTAGAGTACATTGCATATTTATAGAGGTTATTATAATAGGGCACTCTAAAGTAAGCCTTGACTGTTAGTCATACTACCATTGGATTATAATATTGCACAGTAATAATTGGACACCCTTTTAAGGGCCTTTTAGTAGCTGATATTATTAGCTGGGTGGTGGTAGGGATTACTACCATATGGTCTGGGTAAAGGGGCACAGCTGGAGAATCCATGTCAGCCTTTCCCAGGAGTGTCTGTTGTTGTTGTCTTTCGGCTTTTCCCAGTTAGGGGTCGCCACAGTGGAACTCCGGTCCGCTAATGATTGGCAGTAGATTTTCATGAACGCCGAGGTGCCAGCTCGAAGTTCAACCTTCAACGAAGACATGCCCTTTTACGCATGTCTTTCGAATGCCCACCCAACTGCGGGGAGCACATGCAGACTCCACACAGAAGGCACTCCCCGCACTCCAGCCGAGAATCGAACGGGAGAACCTCTTGCTGTGAGCCAACAATGCTACCGCTGCACCACCACGGAAGTCTTGAAGTTGTAAAAATACTTATCTCAAAGTGTGTGTGTGTTGTGTCAGCTACTTGGCAGGGGCACGAAGCACTGGTTGGACAGAGAGGGTACTGGAGGTTCTAGCTTGCCCAGCTAGGCCGAGACCTGGACCATATAGCTGTGCCAGTGGGGAGTCTTATTGGGGACCTGGTGAGCAAAGGAGCAACCAGCCCCAGACTGACTATGATCTCTGTGTGCACTTAAGGGAAATTGTACTTTACTGTGTGTATTAGTTACCCTTTCCTCTTCTATGAGACAACCTCCCTGGTGTTAGTGGTGAGGATTGAGGCTCCTTGATTGCTGGGCCAGGGCACGTTAGTCACACAGGGTTTGTAGTAAGTGAATGTAGAACAGCTACAGTCCCTCTCTTGCATATGGCAGGACCTTCTAGAGACCCATAAGTCTGGCTAGCATCATATGAAAAGGCATGGAAAGACTTCTCATGAAATTAATCAGGACATAAGGAATCCCCAAACACTAGACCCGTCTCAGTTTGGATTCATCAAGGACAGGTTCTGCTTATTCATCCTGGTGCATTTTTTTGAAGAGGTCACCAAAGCAATGGATGAAGGCAAAACAGTGCACACTGTGTACTTTCACTTGGCCAAGGCTTCTGACACAGTTCCCCACTCATGCATAGTAAAGAATCTAAATAAACTATGAATAAACCCCTATGTCTCCCGGTGGATTGCTGACTGGCTCACAGATAGGATGCAGATAATCAAAAATGAGGGAAGTTACTTCCACAAAGAGTCCAGTCATGAGTGGAGTCCCCCAAGGTTCTGAGTTGGGACCTCCTGTTTGGCGTCACTCTTCTAATGTAAAAGACAATACCAAAGGGTGGAGTGTTTGGCTGTACTTTGGAAACACAGTGTTTAAAAGTGAGCCTGATGTCCATATATAGACATGGTGTATGAATGAAGCTTCTGAAACTCCTTCTTAACAAAAGAACGTATAGATGTTGCATCTTATTTACAAAAGGCTATGTCTCAGCTCTCCTTTCAGATTTCATTTCGGCCAGTAACAACACAGTGATTTGTAACAAAAAATATCTGAGAATCCAATTCTCCCCTTGTGGATATCGGTATATAATACAGTGAATTTGATCCATCACCATTAGTAGCGCCTACATTTGGCATGTTAGTTATGGCATATTGCAAATTAAAAAGTATTTTTTTCCTGATGAAATAAAGTTTTACTTGTTATAATGACAGCTAAGTTAAGAAATACTTTGGGCCTTCTCTGTGTTTGTATTCTGAGAAGTTGTAACCAACAGTGGAAACTGAGTGCAAAGAAAACTCTCAGTATTGCAATATGGAACACCTATAAATATATAAATGTAGCACCTCTCTGTAAAAGGCCACATCTCAGTACCTGTTTCAGGTTTCAGTATGAAGCATTAAGGCAGTAGCAGTACTTAAAATATGCATCTAAGAGTCCGTTTCTACCCTTAAGCTTTTCAATACAGCTCTTCGCTGAATTTGATCCAATCCCAGTAGTTGCTCAATTCACATATTTGTGTTTGCCGTTATGTATGACATATTGTAAATGAAATATATATGTATATTTTATGGTGAAATATATACAGTTTTTGGTTCTGATGTAATGAGAACTAGGTACACAAACATATTCTGGATGTTAGTTTCACCCAGTCTTTTGAGCAAAGGTCAAATAGCTTTCAGTTGGGAACTGAGTTTACTTCCATACTGTGCCAGCAAAAGCCCTCTGAAATGTTGGATTTGCCATCTCTATATCAGAGCCCATATGCCAGTTCTGCTAAGGCAACTCATAGTAAAAAAATCATAGAATTCTATTAAGATAATTAGCACAAATTATATTCAAGAATGCCAGTAAACTCCTAAACATTCCACTGCTGTGACTCACAAGCCAGCACAATGCAAGTGTCAGTGGATAGGATGAATACCTCACATTTATGCAGTAACACAAGGGTTGTCCTGGCTAATGAAATAATTCTTTTTTTCCCCTATCCCTGGTCTAATGGGGATATAACATACATACTTTGTAGACATTTGTTTCATGTGGCCTTGTGAGCAGTGGGTTATATTCCCCAAGGCAGAAATTGAGTGTAGACATTTATTTCACGTGGCCTTGCAAACAATGATCAAATAGCCCCAAGATAGAAGCTGAATATAGTATCACACTGTAATTACAAAAAGCCCTCTGAAGTGCTGGATATGTTACCTGTATGTATAAATAGCTGAATTTCAATTCCCCTGCAGGAGTTTACAGTAAAAAATTCAGAGAATTCTTCCAAGATACTTAAGGTGCAAAATGTATTTAAGAATACCATCCTTCTCTCATGGACTTCACTGCACCTCAGTCCTGATTCATGATGCAGCATAATGCAGTTGGTAGTAGTTGGGGTATGCATATCACACTATATGCAGTAACAGACATTTTGCCTTTGTTAGTAAAACAGAAGTGATTTTTTCACGTATGATCTAAAGAGAACTCAGTTTGTATGTTCTAGACATTAATTTCACTGGGACTTGCAAGCAATGGTCAGATAGCCCAGCCCGCAGGTCACTTATACTGCAAGACTGCAGCTGGAAAAGGCTTCTAAAATGATGCTTATATTAGAGCATATGTCAGTTCCTCTGAGGCAGTTTACAATAAAAAAAATATGACATTTAGGTACAGAACATGCACAAGAATGCTGTTCTGCTCCTAGGAATTTCACTGCTCCTCAGTCCTGATTCATTAGCCAACATAATGCTGTTATCAGTAAATTGGGTGTGCACTTCACACTCTGTGCAGTGACAGAAATGTTATTTTGGGTAGTGAAATAAAAATGTTTTTTACTAATGATATAAAAAAGCCTTGGTGTACGTATGTTCTGGGCATTAGTTTCTTCCAACTTTGTGAGAAGTGGTCAGATGTGGACCTATGTGGAAACTGGGTATAGATGGTGTCAGTCTGTGACAAAAGCAGCTATTTATAAAAGACCTTTAGTCCGATGAAGAGGAGGAGGTCTGTGATACCTCCTTTTAGTGTGACACTCTCTAAAAAGTGTTCCAGCATACGGGACATTTCAGTTGGGGCAGTAGAATCATGTTTCTGATGCTTCCTCATGTATTCCTCTTTTCTAGTCTGTACCCCTAATGGCACACTCCTGTGAAACCCTGGCAGAGCAAAACCTACACATTTTTGTTGGGTAATCACTTTGTAGGGACTGGTGGTATATTTTCTAGTAAGTGCCCAAAACACGAAGATCTGTATCACCACTGGAAATTTGAGTGTGATTTTCAGAAGTTTGCTGTGTTAGCTTCATTATTTACTTATAGCGGCCGTTTGTTCCTCTTTCCATTGTTTAGAAGGTCACAGACAATTTTTTACCATTTTACTAGTCTTCTGGGCAACCCATAGTTTTTAAGCATTTGGTCATTGACCTCCACTCCCCTTATTTTGCTGTTGTATGCGACAGTAGCATTTGGTTTCAGCTGCAGACTACCATTATGCTTTTTACCACTTATTTGGTCCCTGCATACACACTGATAATCATATACACAGTTTGTTTTACATTGAGCTTGGTGTGCCTCATTATTACTGTGGCATGCCACATTATTATTGTCATTTTGTGGTATTGTGAAGCCACATAACTAGCACTGTCACCGACATTTAAACATGAAATGAAAAAAATAGGAGATACCAGACCACGGCTGATAAAATCATCAAACAATTTAATCCAAGTAAAAAGGTGAGCGCTTTCGCAGCCAAAGCTGCTTAATCAGACAATACATCATTTCCCCATTTCTTATACAAAGCTCCAACCAATCACAACATTTCTCAGTAAAAATCACTTCAACTTATCCATATTAACTCTTTCAAGCATAAAAACATTTACAACTAAAACTTGTTCAAAATCAAAAAAACTGAATGAAAACACATTATATAACTACACATAGTTAACTATTTAGATACTATGTTTTTTAACTATCTAATTAATGGTTTATTCAGCAGAACAGGTTTAATACTGATTTTGTCATTTAAAACTCTACCCATATTTGCACGCATCCTGATAATCCATTCTAATTCCTTTGTCTCAACTCTGTTCCTGACGGGACAGGGTCAGAGAACATGCATATGATATATACAGAAAGGCGGACACTAATGCTCTAGCTAGACATACTATGGATATGGAAGCATTACATACCTTTAAGTTCATGGTGATGGAGAAAGTCTGGATAGGTAATAGGGAAGGGGCAATCAGGAACAGGGCTGAGACAAAGGAATTAGAATGGATTATCAGGATGCATGCAAATATGGGTAAAGGTTTAAATGACAAAATCAGTATTAAACCTGTTCTGCTGAATAAACCATTAATTAGATAGTTAACTGTTTAGATATTATGTTTTTTTAACTATGTATAGTTATATAATGTGTTTTCATTCAGTTTTTTTTTATTTTGAACAAGTTTTAGTTGTAAATGTTTTTATGCATGAAAGAGTTAATATGCACAAGTGAAGTGATTTTTACTGGGAAATGTTGATTGGTTGGAGCTTTGTATAAGAAATGGGGAAATTATGTATTGTATTGTCTGATGAAGCAGCTTTGGCTGCGAAAGCGCTCACCTTTTTACTTGGATTAAATTGTTTGATGATTTTCTCAGCCGTAGTCTGGTATCTCCTATTTTTTTCATTTTGTGTTGTTGTTGTGTTGGGAGACCAGTTTACCTACACCACTTTACTTTTCTGCAATATTTAAACATGTTTTCTGGAACTCAGGTGGTTAATTTTACAGTGTGACAAGATTCTTTTTGCTGGTGCTGCAGACAACACACAAATTCCAGGCTACAGCAAAGATCATCTGTAAAATAGCACAAGAAATGTGTTACAGTATTTTCCATGGTCAGTCTTGCTAGGTGCAGCTGACACTATGCATCATTGCTCTGACCACTGGTTCCACTTCTGGGCAGGGGCTCCAGTACTTCTTGTTGCTTTATGTCCACAGCTGTTGATGTTCATCAGTGCATGATAGAATTCGACACATACCCCCTAGTAGCCTTGTTGGAGCTTTCACAAATCTCATAGGTTTTAATAGCAAACCTGCATCTTTGCAATGGTATATACACTGTTTAAACCCAAGCTGACCTTTAAATGGAAGAAGAGACCCATCCACAGATATGTGATTCCCTGGTGTGTAGACAAGTTTTTTTTCTGTAGAAAGCAAATGACTAGGTTATTTATTTGTTTTTATTTTTTTCCTTCTTTTTATTCTGGGTTGGTATATGTGGAATATTCATAGTTCCTGAAAGAGGAAACTTTTGTATATTTGCAAAATCATCCCCGTGTCTGAGGCAGTGGAAAGTTGGGGATGACAGCTGTGGATCATTGGACAAGTAATCATACAGGTGTGGCTTCCTAGTATCTCAGAAGAAACGTGCCCAGAAATACATGCATTTCTGATAGGAGTTTCCAACATTTATGGGCAACATTTTTATTGCTTATTATTTATGTAGCACATCTGTTTTAGCACAGAGAATTGAGACTTCCATTTTGGTCATTCTTGGAAAGAAATACCTGCAAACCCTTGAGTGGTGTAGCTGAATCTGACATTGTCGTCATCATCATTGCCCTTTTCAAATCTCTCTTTCCCATTTTTACACAGATCTTGGTATTGTATCAACTCTTACCCGTTCAGTTGATTCTGTGCCCACTCTTTTACCTTCTTTGACAGTCATGCCTAACTGTCACAGGTGGTCTCTCACTCGATCCATCCATTTGTTGGACATCCTTATTTCCTCTTGCCGTCTTTATGTCTCTTCCTAATCTTCCTGATCAAATTATCTGTTGCTCTGCACATGTGCCCAAACCACCAAAATCTGTTCTCTTTGACCTTCTCTGCAGTTGGAGCTACTTTGGCCTCTTATTTATCATCATTTCTTCGTCTGTCCTACAATGTGCATCCTACTTCCCATCTCAGGCACTTCATCTCCATCACATTTAGCTTATTCAACTGCTCTGCCTTCACTGCCTAATTTTCTGTATCACGCAGAATTACTGATTGCACCACTCTTATGTACACCTTACTATTCAGCTACTTTGGCATTCTTCTGCCATACACTACCTCCCAGCTATTAGCTTGTTCAACTGTTTTCCCTTCTGTCTCAATTTTCAGCTTTTTCTGATTTCCCCCATTTGGTGCCAGGACAGCTGTCTTGTCTGTACTCATTTTCATCCAGTGTCTTCAGTTCTGTATTCCTTTCCCCAGTCATTTGTTAAAGTTCCTGTTCAGAGTCCACTTGTAATGCCACTTCATCTGCATACAGAGGCTTTGTTGATCTGTCCCTTCAGACCTGTTTGCAAAAGTTGTCTGTCACCAGTATGAACAGGAGTGGGATCAGAGCTGAACTGTGATGCACACCCACTCCAACTTGGAACCCACTGTGTGAGTATTAATATTGTCACTGGGTCCTTGTACAGTCTGCACTAATTTTGTCAATGTTTCCTGGACTTCATACCATCACTGGACTGCCCATATCAGCTTTTATTTGGACTTTGTCACATACTTTGACTCTAGGATTGTTACATTAGACTCTTTCCTCATCTATAGCTTCTTCTCCACCATCTGTCTCACTGCAAACAATATGATGATTGTGCTGCATCCTGATCAGAATCTCAGCTGTTTATCTTCCATCTGAATCTCTGCTACTCTGCATATTCATTTATTAGTTACCATCTCCAGCATTTTCATGCAGCATGACAGGAGTTTGATGCCCTGTACTGTCCACATTTGTGAATGACCCCTTTGTTCTTCTATACTGGCACTAGTACTCTTATTCTACAGTCATCATAGATATTCCCTTCTCTCCCTACTACTATGAATACCCTCAGGAGCCATTTCACCCCAACACAGCCAATATTTGATCATATCTGCCTTGACATTAGCTTTCTAGGTGAATCTGACAGTACGATGTTAATGCCAGGGTTACCATTGAACTGAATGTACTTTGGCTAATTGTTCGACTCACACTGTGTAATGTTTTGAGCGACCTCCCTGTTGATAATTGATGAAACTGCCTCTGTTTTTGACTTGTCCCTACTTTGAAATCCCCATCTCTTCACCACTTATGTGGCCTTTTCATTTGGTAGAAGTAAGACAAGGAGAAGATAGCAGAAAACAAATATTTCATTGATGGCAAGATAAACTAACCAGGAGTATTACAGGAGCATAGCCATTGTTGAGTAAAGTATTCCTTTAGGAACTGGTTGAAGCTATGACTATGTGTTTTCTAGGATATTCTGGGGTAATAGGTTCCACTGTTTGGCTACTTTGAAGGAGTAGAGAGAGTCGCCAAAGTAATTATGGGACTTAGTTACCTAAAGTGTAAGATTACCAGATGATCTAAGGGTCCTGGGGTTGATATTTAGTTGCACCAGGTTACAGGGCAGTTTTCAGGTTTGTGGGTAATGGAGTGGGCAGTGGTGAGCTGATTGAGCAATAACAGATTGGGAAATTCAAGCCAGTGTAGTTTTTGCAGAGTAAGGCAATGATGATATATATGTATATGTGTATGTGTATGTGTGTGTGTGTGTGTGTGTGTGTGTGTGTGTGTGTGTGTGTGTGTGTGTGTGTGTGTGTGTGTGTATATATATATATATATATATATATATATGTATGTGTGTGTGTGTGTATATATATATATATATATATATATATATATATATATATATATATATATATATATGTATATATATGTGTGTGTGTGTGTATGTATGTATGAGGACAAACGTATATACATAAATAATCTTGAAGTTGCACATTAACTATTACATCTGGTTTGTATTTAATAAGTTGGTTCTATAGCTACTGCTGCACAAAATAATCTCATTTAAATTATTTATGTGTCACTAATAGTACTTGTCAGAGCTGTTGGCTATGGTCATGAAGGCTAGAAAAAACAGTCTCACAGATTGTGTTCTATCTCTCAGACTGGGAATCTTAAGAATTCCATGTTTGTTGTTTGGAATTTGTTTTTGTTACATTACTGCTTGTTGTTTCAGTAAGTCTTCTGATGTTTCTTCAACTTTCTGGCCTAAAAGTGAAGTATTTTACATATTAGGTATTCTCATCATACAAACAGATCTGTCATACATCTTTACGCATACCTGGGCATATTGGGGAAATAGAAAGAACTGTAGAAACTTGATTTTTTGTTTTTTTTAAACTATATCTACATTTATTCATGTCCTTATTCTTAGTTTTTTGAAACATGAATGGACTCCATAATCCTAGGAAAAGATCTAGTTTAATAAGGTATTTAAACGTAAATAAACCAGAAATAGTATTCCTACAAGAGACTCGTTTAAATCAGCTGAAAAGAATGTCTGGAACCCCTATAATTACACAGTACACCCTCAAATGTAATATAAATATGAGTGTTTTCTCCAGTCTATCTGATGAATCTGGGCATCTTGAGGCAATGTAGAAATTGCCTCATGTACACGGACAACCCTCTCCTCCTACCACCCAACACTACAACCTGTGAGAGATGCACTTATCTAGCCAAACTGGAGGTAAAGCTCTCTCCAAACAAGACTGAACTTGACAGTCATGAGGAGAAGGTAAACATTTGCACCACACCACACTCATCACATAGTCTCACTAAATCTACACCACTAAAATCCACACATAGTAACACAAAAACATTTGCGGAGGCTCTCAATAATAATCTGTCTAAGCAACAGAGACCTCCAAAGCAGAAACACAAGCAACCTCCATCCCCCAACACAACCCAAATGACACATAGCCCACAGACTCAGTGTGCCACTCAACCATAGCCAATAAGGCAAAACAACGTACCCAACACACTAGTCAGGCACCCTGATGTCCCACTCACCAGGCTAAACAAGGAGAAGGTTACTGTCAGCTGCCTGTCGGGTGCCACGATCCGCCACATAACCCACGCACTCAGGTCACTCCACAACAAGTACAAATATGACTCTGTCATTGTCCATGTTGGTGTGAATGACCTGAGACGTACCTCCCTGGACTACATGAAAAGAGACATGGAAGAGCTCTCCGATCTTGTAGCCCTGGCAGGTATAACCCTAGCCCTAAGTAGCATTCTGCCATCGCCCAGAATGATACCACAGTACAAGGACAAAATTATTGACTTCAACAATTGGCTAAGCTTCTGGTGTCATTCTAAGTGGATCCAGTATCTGTCTACTTGGGATGACATGGTCGACAGACCACGATGTTTTGCCACAGATGGCCTGCACCTGTCGCCCCTGGGATTCCAGATACTGGCTAAGGCTCTTGCTGCCCCTATAGTGCCTTTTTTGGCAGGGTTCAAATAACAAATTCACCACCATAATAGGAACAGACAAGCAAAAACTGAGCTTAATGCTACTCAGTGCTAGAAGTCTAAATCTCAAAATGCACTCACTCGAGGCACTCCTTAAAATGGAGAACATCGATATCTGTGCAGTGACTGAGACCTGGTTCAAGGCTTCGGAGAGCACCCCTGCACTACCAGGCTGTAACGCATACCACACTTTTCGGCCATGTAACCTGGACCGAAACACCAAAGGCGGAGGTGTGTCCATATTCATTAAGGATATCCACACCTCCAGGCTAGTTGCTCAGCATAATGCATCAGAGGTTATCCAAGTGCAACTAACTCTGGGCAAAACTGCAATCCAGACTGTAGCTTGCTACAGATCCCCCACCATGCCCCAGGATTCCCACTCCTCTTTTCTTAATGTACTGGAAAATATTAGGGTTCAGCCAAACACCCTAATAATGGGCGACTTCAACTACCCCACCATTAACTGGGAAAACTACTCGTGTACCAACTCCTTAGCTCAATGCTTTCTGGAATTCATAAACTCCAATGCCCTAGATCAACTTATCCACACCCCCACCAGGGGCAACAATATCCTAGACCTAGTCGTTACCAACATGAGTGACCAGTGTTCCACACCTGAAGTCAACTCCTCATTGGTCCGATCCGACCATAAGCTTATCACCCTTGATATCCACATCCTGCCCCCACCCCCCATTAAGGAAACCACAGTAAAAAATTTCTCCAAGGCCAACTTCATGTTTCTTAAGACAGAAGTGGTGAACTTCATGACACCCATGCAGATGGACAATACAGTTACAACTGGTGAATCCTACACAAATGCACTCTATAAGCACTTACACGAGTGCATGGATCATGCTATCCCAAACAGAACCAAAACGCCATCCTCCAAAAAAAGGAAGCCAATCTGGTGGTCCCCTGCCATAAACAAACTGTACAACAGAAGGAAGAAACTGTTGCAAAAGAGAGTAAAATCCCATGAGTAGAGGAGCTCCCTCGTCAGCCTCAGTAAGAAGCTGAGATCCCTTGTAAGATCCTCCAAAGCTAGCTACAAAAACAAAATCACCACTAAATCCAAGGACAACCACAAAGCATTCTATAGCTATGTCAAGAAGATGGCTACACCCAGATCTGCTCTGAGTTACAGCACAAAGGCATGAAAATTACAGCACCAACTGATATTGCCAACATCCTGGCAGATAGGCTTAGTGCTAACTTTACCCCCCTCTCACCCCCTAAAGGGCTCATATCTATACAGGAAGAATGCACAGTCCCTGTAATCACAACTACACAGGTAAAAGCTGCACTCTCTAAAGCCAAAAACACAGCATCCATGGGACTGGACAGTATCCCAGGCTGCGTTTTACACGAACTTCAGAACGAACTGGCTCCCCACTTAAGCACCATGTTCAATAATAGCCTTGCATCAGGCTTTGTGCCCACTAAATGGCACACAGCAACAGTTATCCCACTCCACAAAGGGGGAGCCACCACTGATCCCGGGAACTATCGACCTATTAACCTGACGAGCCTGGTCTGCAAGGCCATGGAACGTATCATCGTAGAGCTCATAAACAAAGACATTGGTAACCTCCAAACTCTGAATCCCACCCAGTTTGGGTTTGTGAAAGGCAGATCATACCTCCTGAACCTGATCGACTTCTTTGAGGCAGTCACCAAAGCAGTGGATGAGGGTAAGGTGGTTCACACAGCCTATCTTGATCTCGCCAAGGTTTCGACACCATCCCCCATTCTGGAATTATAGCTAAACTCACTAAACTAGGTATAAATCCCTATGTCACAAGATGGGTTGCCAACTGGCTCACTGACCTAACCCACACTGTAAAAGTTGCAGACTCCAAATCTAACCTCAAAGCAGTGACAAGTGGAGTACCACAGGGTTCCGTCCTGGGACTTCTCCTGTTTGGTATCTACTTCTCTGAAGTACAGGCTAACACAGAATGCCTCTGGCTAACGAAGTTCGCAGATGACTGCAAACTAGGTGCCATAGTCAAGTCCCCAAATGATGTGGACATCTTACAGAAGGGCCTCACTGAGACAGATGCCTGGTGTCAGAGCTATGGCCTCAAGCTCAATGCCAAAAAGTGCAGTGTCATCCCCTTTGGTAAAACCTCTGTACCCATGAACTACCACATAGGCAGCAATCTACTTAACACCGAATGTGTGATAAGAGACCTTGGGGCCCAGGTGGTCAGTAGTCTCTCCTTTTATAGTCACATCACCACAGTAGTCAGGAAGTCCTTCTACATGGCACACCTCATCATAAAAGGGTTCTCATCCAGGATAAAAGAGGTCATTGTTTCCCTCTACCCGTCACTCATTAGACCCATTATAGAGTACAACGCCCCTTTTGGAATGTACCTCACAAGACATCTGCAGCAGCTGTAAAGGCCACAGAAGTACCTCACAAAGAGGATTACTGGCCTCAAACAAATGCCCTACACTGACCGCCTCAAAAAACTCCAGCTTTACTCCGTAGCATATCGCCTACTCCAAGGTGATCTCTGCCTAGCATATAAAGTTATGTCAAACCCAGAGCTGTTGGACATGCTACACCTAAAGAAATCCCAATCCCTCCGAGCTACACGCTCTAGGGACCCAAACTTTGTCACCACAATAAACAGGACACGCTGGAGGGGATAGATTCCTGTCCCCGAGTCTTCCTATACTTTGGAACAAGCTACCCATCTATGTCAAGCAAAGTTCTTCATTAGCACTCTTCAAGAAAAATCTTGATGAGTGGATGGGAAACAGGAAATACACCCCGAGGATCACTTCTGTTTCTCTGCTGGACAGTGGCACAGGAAAATAACTTTCTTGGGTGGCGTATGCTATGGAACCTTGCTGGATAGGCTTATGTAAGCCCTTGGGCCGATAGCCTAGTACCTACCTATGAACTTATGAACCTTATCCTGAGGGATTATTAACCATCATCATTTTTAAGCTTAATAATAGAATTTGGTCACTAGTCAATCTATACTGGTTTCCAGGATTAGGTGTGTCAACTGCAAGACGTCATCTGGATTTTATTACAAATACTTATAAAGGTATTCTTATACTGGGGGGGGGGGGACTCGAATTGTATTTTAGATAACCTTGACACTACTAACAATACACCATTAAGGCTAACATCCACAGCAAAGCTATATAAGAAATGGATTGATTCCCTTAATTTATATAATACTTTTAACTCTAAACATAATCAGTGTGTGAAATTTTCTCATGTTAATAACTGGTTCAAAACCCAAACTAGAATTGATAGAATATTAGTTTCTGATATAAAGCTAAAGCTTTCATTTTTCTCTTTAATTCCTTGCCCAATTTCTGATCACGATTGTCTCAAACTTGAAATACAGCTAGATTTTACTAAATTGATTTCTGTACCTAGAATTCCTGCATTTATCACCAGAATTAAAGATTTCAAATCTTGGTTATTAGCGGAATTAAAATACTTTCAAGAAGTAAACACTAGTTCTGATGATAAATCAAAATCAACACACTTATCACCAGCTGATAAAAAAGAACTAGATGAACTGAAGAAAAAGTACTCAAATATTTTGAAACATAGAACAAATTTATCTCTAGAGAAGATGAAATTAAATTCATATGCACCAACTCCAAGGCACATGCATAATTTGGCAGTTAAGAGCCAAGATTCACTCTAAATCATATAATATCATAAAAATAATACATGCGTCTTCCAATAAGATAGTATCTGATATAGGAGATATATTAGATGCTTTCAGGTTTTATTACACCAATCATTATAATTGTGATAATTTAAGCTGTAAGAACCTAGATGAGGAGTTGGCTACAATAAAATTAGAGAGAATCCCTGATGAACTTAAACAAATAACTCTAAATGAAATAAAAGATAAAACTAAATATGTTAAACCTAATAAGGCCCCTCGTGCAGATGGTATTATAATAGAAATGTACAGACTATTTCCCACAGCTACTATTTCTCTTCTTCATAAAGCTTTAACAGTGGTACAGTCTGAAAACCTGATACCACCATCCTGGATGCATTCCTTAATCACCCCCATTCTCAAAACTAATAAAGATCAATAATTCTGTAAATCTTATAGGCCGATTTCCCTATTAAATAATGATTATAAAATCTTTATGTCCATACTTGTTGATAGAGTGAGGGTCCCACTTAGAAAATGATAAATTATTATCAAACAGGTTTTATGCATAAAAGACACACACGATAATATTAAAAGAATACTAACACTTATTGACTATCTAACTAGAAAAGATGAAGAAGCCCTTTTAGTGAGCTTAGAAATAGAAAAAAACTTTCAACTCTAGCAACTGGGACTTTCTTTTGGAATCTTAAACACATTAACATTCCCACCATAATTTATTTCTATGATAAAAGCTCTTTACAAAGATAATCCTGTTTATGTTAAACTAGGCCCTTTTGTGTCTGAATCTATACCAGTAACTCAAGGGACTGATCAAGGCTGTCTACTATCTCCCATCCTGTTCACTCTAGGTTTAGAAGCTTTTGCCTCTTTAATAAGAAATAATCAAAAGATTAAGGGTATTAATGTTTAGAACAATTACAACTCCAAAATAACCATTTTTGCAGATGACGTTTTACTCACCCTGTCTAACTCAGAGTGTGAATTACAAGAAGTGGACTTAATTGTAAATCTTTTCCAAGAAATGTCAGGACTTCATTTCAGTAAGCAGAAATCTAATCATATTATTTTGAATAAAAAAGCAAAAACTGATCCTGGTAACCAAAACTTTATTGGAGAACAGGCATATTCATTAAATTACTTGGGTATAACCCTAAGCAACACTATTGAAGGGACAAGAGAAACCACTTATAAAAGTGATGGCAAAACTTTTGGGTTTGGTGTGTCAAAACCTCCCAGCCAAAAATAATTCAGTGTCCTTCACATGAGCAATGAATGTAAAAGCAGTGCCTTTGGTAATTCGGGTGTTGGTGATCGCTGGCGTGTCACCCAAAACATTGTGGCATATGTCACCTCTGACATGCATGTCATAGGTTAGCCATCACTGACTTATAAAAACATGTTATATTTAGTAAATAACCATATAAGTAAGTAGAATAACATATTCTTCTCTTTTGAAGATATATTGCAATTAATAAAAATTGTCCTTTTGCCAGAGATTCTCTACATAGTATTAGCCCTTGGCACACCTCATGGAAATAAATTTACAAGAGATTTAAAAATAATTTTATTAAACTTTTTATGGTTCCTCAAATAAGTTGGGTAGACCCAAATTATAGTTCTAATTGGAAGTCTTTACACTTATCTGTATTTTTAAATGAAAATACACTAGTATCAAAAGCTTTTATTAGCGAATCTTCTAATACATTTGCTGTTTATGTGCTACTCCATGCAGTACAATGTCACAAAACCTACAAAGTCTAATATCATAAACAACACCTTTAATAACTTCAAGAAGATAATAACCTCCAATGTAGATTTTGAAATTTGGTTTGATTTACTTGCTCCCTTCAAAATTACAAAACACTTTGTGATAAGTTGCACTTTAAACTTTTCAAAGAATGGGAGAACAATACATTTCTATGATAGAACCATTGCATAAGAGATTTAGAAGTTTTAACTGTGCAACACTTTACTAAAGAATTTGATTTACAGACACAAGACAAGTATTACAAAGTATAGTGAATTATTCAAAGGATCTAAGTAAAATTATTAGTAACTCTTCCTATAAAGACCAACCACCTTTAATTTGTTATATATTTGAATTATTGTATAATTATTGTATAATAACTTCTTATTGTATAATAACTTTCCAAACTGTATGGTATCATTTCCAAACTGTATGGTATACTAATAGGATATAAAACTACACTAACAAATAAACATTGGAATTCAATAACTAAGGGTTTCTCTCTCAGTTATACTTCACTTGAGATATCCACGTTATTATCTTCTATAAAATTAGCATCCAGAGGACAGTATTGGAGTATTTTTATGTGGAAGTTCATGTGTAGAGCCTTTTTAACTCCTGAGAGGGTTGCAAAATTTAATAAAACAGATTGGATCCACATTTTTATGAATGTGCCTGTTTGCTACAGTTTGGGGATAATACTGAAGTTTTTAAAGCATTATTTACAGATAATTTTTTGTAATCAAATCAATAATCTGTAATGTAAATGAAGGTTTGTAATGAGCAATGCCAACTCATACCTCTTATGGACAATACTAGCGATTGCCAGAAAGTGTACAAGAAAAAAATGGAAGTCTACCACCTCTCCAACTATGGATGATTTTCTGACCTTCCTTGAAGAAGCGATTTCCAGAGAAACCAAAATGAAAGAAGTGAGAATAAATCCAAGAAATCTTGTTCATTTTCCGTGGATAAAGGTTTCTTTTCTCATTAAACGTTTCGTAAAGACTCTAACTCTTTCTGAATTATCTGATGTTTATTATACAAACTTTTTGCTATTGTTTTATAATCTTACCAATTTTGGGCCTCTAAATAGTGTTTATAGTTGTAGTGTGCCTTTTTCATTGTTCTTTTTTGTTCAAAAAAGTGTGTTCATGATGTTCGCATTATTGTTAAAATTATTATTTGATCAAAAAAACACATTTGCCATTACTGATTTGCTAACCAAAATATCATAAATACTGAAACAGAATGTTCATAACTTCTACTTCTAGAGTCAGCAGTCTGTGTGTAAAATGCAGAATGGTAGCTGCGTACATTAAAACAGAGGAGAAACATCTGGATCTGCAGTTTCAAAAAAAAAATAAAAATCCTGGAACATATGTACTGCTAATTTTAAGTTACTAAACCATATAAAACTGGATTTAGAGGGAACCATGCTTGAACCAGCTCTATATCAAAACCTTATTCCCAGTATAACCATTAACCATTATGGTAGCCATGAATTGCCACACACATTCTTTAACCAGTTCTGAAATTTAATTTCAAACTCTGCATCAGCTTTCCTTAAAGATTGCAGTGCATAATTTGGTCATTTTCTCTGTGGTTTCCACATGAAACTTACAGCACTTCTAGGTTTCTCTATAACAAACAGTTTAATGTGTTCCACATCAGTTTGTCCCTGCCATTTTTTCTGGGGTCAATCCCATAAGTTCTACTCCTCTGTATTTAGCTATTTAGCTGAATACCTTTGTAATTTTAAATTGTGCTTGTTTCAAGACACAAATCAGCTCCATCAGTGTTATGTGTTGATCTGTGAAATGTGCAGTTTGTAAGTGGATAATTCTGTTCTGTAATAGTATCTAGCTTTGATCTTATGCGCTCCCAATTGTCTCTGCCATAAAATAATTTGAAGCTTATAGCTTTTGTTTTATACCGTACATTCTGCTCCCATAGTTTTCCTCTGAACTCTCTATATACTTGCCGTTCTTTCTGTGTTGAACCTTTCACAGAAAAGAGAAGTACTTCCTTCTTTTCTCAGTAATACAGTTGATTGTAATACAGTTGATTACAGCTCTAATATCGAAAAGCTGACTTTTTATGCCATTTATTCTGCTTCTCTAAATTTAACTTAAAATAATTGCTTCAAAAAACTCCTGCTGTAAATCATTATGTACTGTTTCATTGTTTACACTTTGAAGATGAAAGAGTTCTTTATTTATTCTGAGTAATCAGTTCCTCTGAGAGCAAAAGGTGCTTCAACAAAGTATTAGTTTAAGGGTGTGCACACTTATGCAACCAGCTTATTGTACGTTTTTTATTTTTTATAATTTTTGCCTTAACAGATTTGTTTTTCAATTGAATTGTACAAGTTGTAGGTCACATTAAAGGTGGGAAAAGTTTTGAAATGAATTATTGTGGTCTCATTTTTTATATCACAAAAACCTGCCATTTTAACAGGGGTGTGTACACTTTTAATGTCCACTGTATACTCTTCTAACAGTGACACTTCTTGTCTTAATTGCTTTATAGTTTTCTCTGTTCAATACTTCCACGATGATTTAATTTCTCCTCTTCCATTCCCTTACTACCCTGTGTTCTTATAGTGGAATTTTATCTGTTATTAATTTAGCTGCCCAGTAATATATTCTGTTTACTTCTGTTTTATTGCATGGATCTCTATGGACAGTCCTAATTACTGTGTTCATTTGTTTTATCAGACTTCTTAAGTCTATTTCTTTCATTGATCTTAATATGTCTGTTTATCTCTATTAAATCAAGCAACTCTTCTCTTAGCTCATTTTCTTCTAAACTAAGGGCACATTCTTTGATGTTCTTCGTGTTTCACTGTTGCAGTCATCACATTTTGGTTGTCTGCCTGCAGGTAACCCTCAGCCGGCCTGAATACCAGAGTCTTCGGATTCCTGCATCGGATGCTGTCTCTTCTGAGCATGCGGTTTGGACGTTGGTTTTCTAGGCGTGGTGTGAGTTTTAGGCCTGGATGAAGAAGATGGCATTGATTTAAAATGCAAGTCTGTAGGGCTGAATACACCTTCAGAAGCTGGTGCCTGCACAGCAGCTCCGGACCCATCCAAGTTAGAGACATCCGCAGGTTCCATAGTCGAAGAAGCATCTTGCAGCATACTGGACTCCAAATGGGTCTCAGTAGAGGCCTGCAAATGTGAAGTAGCGGGTATCAGGGGCTGCAAAAGTGCCTCACTGAGTACTGGCGACTACCTTAACAGAAGCGTCGTTGGCAGTTCTGGACCTATGTGGTCTGTCTGTCTTTATCCTTATGTTTTTTCAGAAGGTCAGTAGTCTGATGGCTTAACAAAGCCATTTCGGAGTACTGGTACCGAGTACCAAAATAATTTGCTGCAAAGATAGCCCGACGACGAATAGTTCAGGGGATGAACAAGGCACAAAACCAACAGCGAGGGACGTCGTGGTCTGGGCCTAAGCAGGGAATGCAGTACGAATTAAAATCTTTATGAGGTATTTGCTTTCCACAGGTAAGACAATTGTTAACTTTTACTGACATCGGTTGGAGCAAGAAAAAAAGATCCCCAATGGGGTATTTATCTTTTTTTGAAGACTTCAATTCTGAAACTCGAAACCGAAAACTTCAGGAGTCTGCCTACCAGCACTTGCAAACTGCTTCTGCTTCAGGCACTGCACGGCAAGAAAGACTGATGTAATGGCGTTGGCTGCATGTTTTTATACCCCTGACGACCTGACGTCATGGAAGAAGAGACAGCATCCGGTGCAGGAATCCGAAGACTCTGGTATTCAGGCCGGCTGAGGGCTACCTGCAGGCAGATAACCCAAATGTGATGACTGCAACAGTGAATACACTCGAACATCTACATTTATGGTAAGTGTACATTTATGGTAAGTGTACACAACTGAACTTTCTCCATTTCCTGCGGGCATTCTATAGAGAGTTCTTTAGAATCTTCCTGTGGCACATTCTCTTCAGTTTCATCCTGTGTCTTCTGTTACTCTGCCATATGGGAACTCACTGGCCTATCACTCCTCAATATTGACTGAATCAGAGTTGCCACAGTTTGCTGTTCCTTCCCTTGCTGTCCAACTTCAAATAAATGTTTATGCTGGTTTCCTGTGGAGGGCTCCAAAATATCTTCATATGGCATTCACCTGCTATCTTTTAACTGCTATGCAGCTTATGTGCTGTATTTGTAGTCAGGAATATTCATGCTCCAGGTGGCCAAATGCTGTAGCCCTGTTCAGCAGCAGTTAGGGAGTACAGGGGCAGTGACTAAAAATACAGATACCCCACAGTAATACAGTAATAAAGAGGGTGAAGATCCATCGGATCCAGCTTCATACAGGTCTATTTCAATACTAAACCATGATTATAAAGTGTTTGTCCATAATGGCTAAAAGAATGGCAGAAGTGATACCAAAATTGATATGGGATCAGCGTCGTTTTGTGGAGGGGAGGTAAACATTTGACAATATTAACAGAACATTGATGATCCAGTGGGAAGCGGAATGTAAGAAAGTACCACTTTTATTGATGAGTGTTGATGCAGAGAAAGCATTTGACAGAGTAGACTGGAACTTCATGAGCAGGGCAATGGAAGCATTTGCTTTCCCTGATGCAGTTTAAGGTTGATTAGAAGAATATGTGAGGGGTCGGAGGTGTGAATTAACTCTATTTAACAAAGGTCACCACATTCATGGACTCTCCCCTCCATAGACCAACATCCTTTACTTCGTAGAAGAAGTGCAACTCTCAGTCTTTCATTTTCTGTCAGATTGCCTTCAAACCAAAATAACATTGGTGAAAGACCTTCATATAATTTACATTTAATGCCAGTACTGTCCTAAGGTAGAATCGACCTCCTTTTCATGACTAAACAGTATTTGCATCATCTGAAGCATATTCACTTTAGTTTTCTGAAAATTCTGATCTGTTAACTACTTTCACAGCTTTATTTTTATGCATGTCTTTTGCTTTTAATTTTGTGTTTCCCTTCAATGCTGGAAGTCAGCAGTATAGTCATCCCTTTCTAATGTACTTCTGTTGTCATCCACAGTTTCTGCTTATTGGGGCAGTCTACCCAAAAGTGTCCAGATGCTGCTCAGCTTGTATAGTTTTTCACACAGCTTTTTTTTCCTGTACCTTGGCTATCTGCAGTTTTTACATGTTATTTTCAGTGTATTGATAATGAAAAGTTTCACAGTTTTGTTAAGGAAAAACACTTTTTAGGCCATCCTGCATACCCCATTGAGCATCCACTGTTAGTTCACTTCCTGGCTCGCATTACACACCTTCAGCAAAGTGGCAATGATTAGCTGCCTAACTGACTGACTGTAAATGTTCTTTGTTGTGTTTATCCACATTTCCATATGGTCAAAGTACTGTGCCTGCTTACCTGTCTGTTGTGCTTGTGCTGTATTTTAAGTGCTATTTTCTTAGCAATGTTTCTGCCACTGTTAAGACGGATGCTAATATTACTGTCAGAGAAAGGGTTAAGCCATGGAGATAGAAACTGTACTTATAATCAGACTGGCAGTGAGGATATGAAGTATCCTCATGGCTGCCAGAAAGACAGTCCTTCCAGACAGCTGTCATCCAAAACATTCACAGTGGACTGAGGAACAAATTGGCATGGTTAATTTGGAAGAGGGTTGATGGCAGATATGGAGCAAAAAGAGTGTATAGATATATAAATATACAGATATAGATATACATATAGATGCTGGTGTGGTTATTGAGGACACATTGATGCTTGGTGACCAAACATCATCTGTACGAAAACATCTTGTTCCTACCTTTATAAGATCACTCGTGTTAAGCATAACCCTCCTCCGGAAGACTTTTCATTGGTGGTGTATGCTGTGGTGTCTTTACATCATGATTACTACATCTCCCTTTGCTAGAGGCTTCTTGCACAAGTTGCCAGTTTGATCATGTATCATCTAATTCTGCTATAAATGTATTTGTCTGTACATGATAAGGTCTTTCATATCATGCAAAGCTTTCGGTCCTCTACTTTCTGGCTAAGCCTCATTGTTCCTTTTCTGTGTGGCTGTTGGAGGTGCCCAAAGTGCATTGAGAGGCTTCCAATGTCTGGTCCTTTGGTTATCATGCTCCACACTTCTGGAACCTCACTTCTGGAACCTCTACTCACATTGATTGAGGGAGATCCCCCAAACTGGTAGGATTTAAGAGAGCCCTTAAAAGTAGTTTTATTCTTCTGTGTATGATACTGGCTAACATTAACATTATTTATTTATGTGTGTATATATATATATATATATATATATATATTATTTATTTATGTATGTGTGTATATATATATATATATATATATATATATATATATATATGTATGTATGTATGCATGACCTTGTTTATTGTTTTTTTTCTTAGGAGTGTATTTCTTGTTCTTGTTAGTTTAAATCCAGTTGTAGTTTTATCTGTAGGCTATTGTTTCATTTTTTTTTTTTTTTTCATTTTTATGCTGTAGGGCACTTGGTTACATGCACAGTAATAATTTTGAATTTGAGTAGATCTGATTATCCAGGTGTTGTAATTTGCTATATTTTACAAAAAAAAAAAGTTATATAACCACTAACCCAATTCCAAAAGCCCAGTTTTACCTCTAGCTTGCATTAAGTCCATTTTAATATATGTATTGAGTGTGGTTCTTTAGTGGTATCATATTGCTCCAGAATAACATTTCTTACTTAAATTTGTAATTTATATTTCCTGCTCT
Organism: Protopterus annectens; assembly: GCF_019279795.1. NCBI lineage: Eukaryota > Metazoa > Chordata > Ceratodontiformes > Protopteridae > Protopterus > Protopterus annectens. The sequence continues at coordinate 1,431,642,097 of NC_056728.1, forward strand.
AACGAAAATCCTATGGTGCCAGGCAGAAGTGCAGCCCATTACTGATCAACATTCTAACATTATGATCATTAATGTATGGTTTGTCTAAAGTATTTAACAAGACAGTTTGTGGTACCTTGGAGAATTCCTTACTCTGAGAACAGTTACCTTGGAGATAGAATATGCATAAATTGCAGGGGTGTGGGGTTGCAGGCAGGGCAAAGACCATCCCCTCCAGATGGAAACACTTTTTAGACATTTTAGTGATATTTAGATCACAATGCATGAATTTGTCAATGGTTTATAATCATGCTTCTTAGTATTACTCATGTTTATAAGTTCATAAAACTGCAGCCCTGTTTTCAAGCCCTTAGGCCTTGTAGGAGCAGCAACTCTCTTGAATTGTGTTTGCATTTTGTTTCCAATCCAAATGTGCAGCTCTTCCTTGGATTTATTCATATCTGGTACATCTCCAGTTTCTGTTAATAATTATGTCACACCCTTAAAGAGTGTCTACAGAATATAATTATCCATTTTCCTTCCATTATTCAACTTAACTGCTGTCCTCTCATTTTAATGTATGTGTTCAGTCTCACAAATGACAGACAAAGATATATCCATAAAAGCTGCAAATGCTACGGATATTTTTGCCTAAGAAGACTATACATTATGCTGACAACGACAGGCCACACTAAGCTCTCTGAGTAATCAAGATCTCCGAGTGTTGATATTTTGTCAGTGAAGTTTCTCTGAACCAGTTCCAGAATATTAACCTGTATTTTAATTTGGCATAAAATACATATTTGCATTCTAGAACTGGATGAATGATGGTCAAAGACTGCTTAGTTTCACTGGATCCCTTGTTATTATAGAATGTTAAGTTGTCTCTCTCACCTTCATTCTTGCTTGCTGGGTTCGGAGCCGACCCTCGGCTCCAACTCGGCCATTTTCTAAAGCTCGAGAGCTACTTACTGGCTTGAGGCCTCCCTATATCCTGCAATGATTGGCGCTAGACCCCCAGATCTCGTTTGCCACTTCAGAAACGAGGTTGCGCTTCACTGGCTCAGGTCATATTAATCTTTTGTATTTTTAGTAGTTAAACTTTGTGTATATTTTTCAAATTTTTTGTTAAATCAGAGTAGTACTGTAGACTAGTCTTAGTTTCCCTGTGTTTTCTGACCCTTAGGAAACTCGTTTTTACTTAGAGAGTTTCTTCCCCCACCCCCCATCTCCCCAGTAGGCCGTTTAAGTTAGAGGCTATCCCCTTCCCTTTTATATTATTTTCAGTAGGAAGTAGTGTTTAGCCTTTGTAGTCTAAGATCATAGTCTCTTAGTTTTTGTTAGTATCGTTACCTAAAATTTTTGTGTGAAGGTGTGGGACTAGTGTGTGTGTGTGTGAGTGTGTGTGTTTTTTTGCACTAGTCAAAATTCATCCATTGGTATTCCTTTTATCTATAACATGTCAAAGGATACCAATATATCAGGGTTCAAGAAGTATGACTCGTGCTGTCAAAAAATGTCTCTGACAGACGGTTACACTTCTTGTGTTTATTGTTTGGGTTCCCTACACCTGCAGGACTCTTGCTCGATATGTCATGCCTTTAGTCCGAGAGTCCTGCAGGAGCGTAGGAACAAGTTAATTCTCAGGGGTTTACTAAAACCGAGGGGTCTCCGGCAAAGTCTCAGCCAGCTAAAACCCCTAAGCCCACCAAGCCATCGGCTCCCAGTACGGAGCTGTCGCCAGGTGGAGCATCTGCTTCAATTTCAGTTCCGGCCGGAACCGAAGTATCAAAATCTCTCTCTGCTCCGACCTTGGTGTCGGAGCCGTCAGTGAGCCGTAAGCAATCCAGATCACCATCCCTGGAGTTGATTCACTCTGCTCCGGGATCACCTTTGCTACAGTCTGAACGGAGCCATAGGTCCCATTCTTCTCGGTCCTCGAGGCTGTCCGATCATGACTTGGAGAGAGTGGTTAGTAGACTCCTCAAATTGCAGGCCTTGGCTAAAATGTTAACTAGCCCTCCTCATCAGGCTGTGGCTGCTCCTTTTTCTGAAGTAGTTCCTCCTCCAACTCCTCCTGTCAGTTTGGAGCCGGAGCTTGTTGGGGCTCGGATTCTGGAAACGTCGGCGCCGATGCTTCCCCTTTCGGCTCTTTCGTTGGCTCCGATTTCTTCAATGGTTCCATCCTTGGAGGTATCTGGGCGCCGAGACTCCCTCGTCGGCTCCGAGGGGGCGAGTGGCATCGGACCCTTGTCCGACCCCGTTCTCCCACTCAGAGCCTCGGCGCAGGTAAGCTCGGCTCCTACATCAGCCTCGGAGCCGTCCTTTTCGGTGCCGGAGAGGATTCCCGTCTCCTCGGAGTGGGGGCCCTCTTCTCTGCCGGACAGGGGCACCTTCTAGGTTATGAGGAGCATGCTGAATTCTGAGTCTGCACCTCGATCAGCCCCTTCATCTCCTCCCCCCAGGGTGCCTGCTTCGGTCTCTGCCCCTCCTCCAGACCCCAAGCGAGGGGAGCAAACACTCCAGGTCACCCCACTGGGTGTATCTTCCTCTTCCGAGTTCTCCCCTGAGATTTCAGAGGAGTCCCCTCAAAAGAGGAAATGTAAAAGGAAACATGTTGACTCCCCAGAGTCGGTCACATCAGATACTGACTTGGAGGATTCGGAAGGGTCCCCAAGATCCCCCTCTGAAGATGTGTCTTTCTCAGACATCCTTGAGATCCTTAATCAGAGGGGGAACTGGTCTGCTCTTAACCCTTCTGAGGACGAGTCGGTATACTTGGATGCGTTTGGTTCTTGCCCCTCCACCTCCTGGGTGTCTCCGCCTTTCGATCCATTAATGGAAGTGGTGGCTCGGAAGGTGTGGTCAGCTCTGGACACACTGGAACCAACCCCTCGCAGGCCCACTAAGTTTATCACGGCCCCCCAAGATAAACAGTTTTTGACAAAGGGTGTCCCCGTTGATGCCATGGTGGTAGCAGCTGCCATGAAAAAGGAGTTGGCTGACACTTCCGTACCTGCCCATCCCCCTAATAAAGAGTCTAGGATGATGGCTAGATATGGGAAGCGGATGTTTTCCTCAGCGACCTTCTCCATGCCGTCACTGAATTATTTGTGCCATTTCACCCGTCTTCAGAGGGATCTCCTCAAGGAGCTAAGAGATTCCCTGCAAGATCCATCAGCTGTGGGGGCTCAAGACAAGATAAACTCCCAGCTGGCGACTCTTAATTCTATCGTTAACTCCTCCATGTGGCTCATTTCGTATGCGGATGATGGGGCGAGTAGAGCCGCAGGCACAGGCGTGGCTTTGAGAAGACATGTCTGGATGCGGTTATGTAACTTCGCTGATCCCTTCAAGGTGTCTTTCACCAACACCCCTTTTGATGGTTCGGCTCTGTTTGGACCTCAGGTGAAAGATACACTTACCAAGTGTGAGCAGGAAGGCAAGACTCTCTCTGCCGTTGGAATCCGTTTTTCCACTCCCTCTAGACCATACCCTAAGGGTCAGAAGAGTGGGAAGATGTGGTTGCAGAAACCCCAGGGAGCCGTGCCTGACACACGTGGTGGGTTTCCCTACAGAGGCAGAGGAGGGAACAACAGTAGATGCCGCCTGCGGGGCAGAGGGGGTCCGCAGAATCTGGGCAGCAGAGAATCTTTCTCTGACAAGCCCTTCCAGCACCCCTGAGGGGCTGCCCGGCTGTCCGCCTTCGGAGGCAGTCGGGGGAAGGTTGTCTCTGTACCCAGAAGCCTGGCGTCCCATCACTCAAGACAGATGGGTACAGTCTATCATATCCGGAGGTTACAAAATCCCGTTTGTCCACACTCCCTTAAAATCAAACAACCCCATCCCAGATGTTCCACCCAGTCTAAGGGAACAGGCAGTACAAGAAATTTCAAGACTGCTAACAAAACGGGCCATCCAACAAGTCCCAGCAGACCAGCAAGGATCCAGAATTTACTCAAAGTTCTTTTTGGTACCAAAAAAGACAGGGGACTGGAGACCCATTTTGGATCTCAGCAGACTAAACAAGTCTTTTCAAAGAACGAAGTTCCGGATGGTCACGCTTCAGTCCATTCTTCCCTTTTTGGGTCAGGACAATTGGATGTGCTCCATAGATCTTCAGGATGCGTACTACCACATCAAAATAGACAGGCATTCCAGAAGGTTTCTCCGCTTCCGGCTGGGAGCCAGTCATTACCAGTTCAGAGCCCTGCCCTTTGGTCTCACCACAGCCCCCAGGGTGTTCATCAAACGCATGGCAGTGGTTACCGCTCACCTGAGACGGCAAGAATTCCAGGTGTTTCCATATCTAGATGACTGGCTCCTTACTGCTACCACCAGACATCAATTGCTAAGAGCCAGGGATTATACCATCCAAACATGCTCCAACCTAGGTATCTCAATAAATTTCAAAAAATCTGCATTGTTGCCTTGTCAGTCCTTAACCTTTATAGGCACAAGATTAAATACTAATGATCTGTCTGCAAGGCTTCCAGTAGACAGAGTGGCAGACATTCGCCGACATGTACAGGTATTATTAGGATGCAGAAAGATTCAGGCCAGATTCATCCTAAAAAACGTAGGTCTCATGGCAGCAGCGATCATATTAGTTCCCCTGGCTCGTTTTCACATGAGGATTCTCCAGTGGATGCTTTTCACCCAATGGTCCTTTCAACAACTTCCTTTGTCTCACAAGATAATAATCACACAGTCATGCAAAGACCACTTGGCTTGGTGGATGGTCTCTCCATCAGTACCACAGGGCAGACCATTTGTCCTTCCTCCTCCAGTTGCCACGGTGACCACGGATGCCTCCCTGATCAGGTGGGGGGGCATTTTCAGGGCAGGACTGTCCAGGGCACCTGGCAACCCCACGAGTACCACTTGCACATAAATGTCTTGGAGATGAGGGCGGTGCTTTTAGCGTTGCAAGCTCTTCAGAACTCTCTACCCACTGGAACCATTGCAATTCAACTGAATTCCAATGGTGTCACTGTTCAATATATCCAACAACAACTCTAAAACACACCAAACACTTTATTGCAAAGCTTTCGGGTCTACATCCTTCATCAGTACAAATCAATTACATTCACTGGGTATTTAAATAGGAGATACAAATAAGTCACTCTAAAAAACAATCAAAACTTAAAGAAACCATCAAAATAAAATATAATACATTCCATAAATATATCTGAAATAGAATATTACAATTACATAAAACTATATGCCTATATTCTCCTCCACAGCATATTGATTAAAATACACACACATATACATATATATAAATATATAAATATGAAGGTGATGCTTTATATAAACACCCCATAACTGGAGAAGTTTATGGTTCAAAAGTCTTGACAACTTGTAATGCACCTTCTAGAGCAGCCTTGGAATCTGGACCCATTTCCGGACCTCCTGATCCATCAGTTGGGCGGGCTGCATCAGTCTCTTCAGTCTCTCAACCTCACTGCTTGGTTGCTCCACTTCCAACCTTAGCCAGGCTTCCCAGTATTTCCAGTTCAGTGCGTGAGATTATCCTTTCTTTGCACAAACCTACAACCAGGAAGACTTATGCTAGTAAGTGGAAATGTTTCTCTTTCTGGGCAGAGGCTAGAAATATAGATCCCTTCATGGCCCCTGTCCATAACGTTCTGGACTTCTTAGCAGAACTTTTTCAAGCAGGCTCCTCGTCGGCCACCATTAGAGTTCAATTAGCAGCAATCTCTAATTTCCATACGGGCCTGTTAGAAACCAGCATCATGTCCCATAAGCTTTGCAAAGCCTTTCTGAAAGGAACAATCTTGCTCAGGCCTCCAGTGAGAGATCCCCCGCCTCCGTGGGACTTAAATTTGATCCTAGCTTCCTTGATACTGCCTCCCTTTGAACCGGCAGCTTCCTGTTCCTTGAAATTGCTTACTTGGAAAACCCTCTTTTTGGAGGCCATTACTTTAGCGAGGAGAGTTTCTGAACTTCAAGCCCTTTGTGTTCGTCCTCCTTATCTAGTTTTCCATAAGGATAGAGTTTCACTCAGGACTAATCCTTCGTTCCTTCCTAAGGTCTCCTCCGAGAACAATTTGAATCAATCCATCGATCTGCCAGACTTTTTTCCAAATTATTCCAACAAAGCTGAACACAAATTACACCAATTGGATGTTCATAGGCAATTATGTTTCTATTTGCATAGGACTGAGCAAATAAGGAAATCAGACCAACTCTTCCTGTCCTATGCGGAGGGTAAGCAGGGTCGACCAGTGTCTAAAGTAACCTTATCCAGGTGGTTGTCCTCTATTATTACCCTTATTTATCAGTTGAGGAATGAAGAACTCCCTGCTAAACCTAAAGGCCACTCTACTAGGGCTCTAGCTACGTCCGTAGCCTTTCAAGCAAGACTACCAATGGAAGCCATTTGTGCGGCGGCCACATGGGCCACCCCTCATACCTTCATTTCACATTATAAATTGGATGTGGCCTCTAGGAGTAGAGCTGATTTTGGTTCCACTGTGCTCAAGAGTCTGTTCCGATGAGCCACCCAGGACTAAGGTGCTAGGGACGCTGTCCCAACCAGCAAGAATGAAGGCGAGAGAGACAGCTTAACATTAAGAAGTTATGCACCTACCATAACGTTCCATGTTAGTTGTCTTCTTCTCGCCTTCTTTCTTGCGTCCCACCCTCCATCACCCTAGCCTAGATGGACCGAGAAGAGTCCTCCTACGAGTCTTGTCACTGGCTGAGTCTTTACCGTTTTATGTCCTCTACCTTTTTCTTCAGCCCTCTAGCTGAAGTCTTGCTTTTGGGACAGTTGTCCTCTTGTATTATTTTGGTGTTAGGTCTTCCAAACGAGATCTGGGGGTCTAGCGCCAGGCATTGTGGGATATAGGGAGGCCTCGAGCCAGTAAGTAGCTCTCGAGCTTTAGAAAATGGCTGAGTCGGAGCCAAGGGTCGGCACCGAACCCAACCAGCAAGAAAGAAGGCAAGAAGAAGACAACTAACATGGAACGTTATGGTAGATAGATAACTTCTTATTATTAAACCAACCAGCCTTAAGGCCCTTGTTCTAAGTTTTATAGCATTATCTTTAAGTAGCAATTAATTGTAGATTATAATTTTCAAATTTTCCTTTAAATAATTTCTGAACTTTAATGTCTGTTGTGTGTCTTTTCTCTTATTATCATCTGGGTTTAAAGACCCTTTGTTTCTGAAGTATAGCCAAACACTCCACTCATGCTGTGCTGACAATGTCATAAAAAGGTGGAAACATGCATGTCCACATATAATGAAGTTTGGGTTTATTGGCCTAAATGCATCCACAAAAACTTAAAAAGAAAAAGTAAAAAGTCATGGACATTCAGAAGTCATATAGCTGAAACACTTGATTTCCTTAAGGGGCCATTTGTATATATACCCCATGGCCCTCTAATACACGAGGTTTAAGGTATCACACAGTGAAAACTCTAGGTTGGCTAGGTTTGTCTTGTAGTTTTTACTAATTGGTTTGTCTGTGTGACCTTTTATCTTTTTGGTTTGGATGTTAGTTGTGATAATTTGCAGATACCTTAATTGTTATGGACATCAGCTGGTTTTAAAGATCCTGTGTTTCTAAAGTAAAGCCAAACAGTTCACTTATGCTTTGCTGACGAGATCATAAAAAGGCTGAAACATGCATGTCACCATTAATGGGGTTTAGCTTTATTGGCCTAAATGTATCCACAAAGACTTAAAAACAGAAAGTAAAAAGTCATGGAGATTCAGAAGACCATATAGCTGAAACATTTAATGTCTTTAGGGGGTCATTTGCATATATCCCATGGTTTTGTATTACAGGAGGTTTACGGTATGACACAGAGAAAACTCTAGCTTAGCTAGGTTTTTTCTTGTTGTTTTTACAAACGTCATAATCTTTTATAATATATACGTGTGTGTGTGTGTGTGTGTGTGTGTGTGTGTGTGTGTGTGTGTGTGTGTGTGTGTGTGTGTGTGTGCGTATATATACACGCACACACACACACACACGTATATATTATCTCTCACACACACACACACACACACACACACACTAAATTTTAGTCCAATATGTTTTGTCTGTTGGTTAATATTATTAAGGCAGTCATTAAATTTAAGTCAGATCTGCTTGGGCTGCAATAAATGCTCCTGGTTTGCAGTTACCAATGTATTTAGATAAGCAGCACTTAGAAGTTCTTGGAAATGAATCTGTTACAACATTAAACACTATGATATCCAAAACAATGTGTCCTGTGGAATGCCTCCTCTTATCAGTAACCAGTCTGATGATGCCTGCAGTATCATAACTCTGTCTTGTCCATTTTAACTTTGAATTTATCCACTTAATGATAAGGGAATTGGTTCTCCGTATTCTTATAGTATCCTATATAATTTTTTCTGGAAATCTCATTTAACTTCTTATACAGTTAATCTTGTAAGGTCTAAGCAGTCTTTTATTTTTATTCACAAGTGACTAAACATTCCTCAAAGGCAGAAGCTTTGAATTTTGTTTATGTTTTAATTCTGTCATTTCAGATTTTGTTTTTACTTTAATCCAGCACATATTCCCACTCTCGTGTCGACAGATTTCTAGTCAAAGTAATATTCTGTATGACATCAGAATGTACTTGCCTGTAGTCATATGTCTTCTTTTTGCTAGTAGGATTAACCTACATATTAGAGATGCCAAAAATAATTGAACAATGATCACATGTTCCCAGGTAGTTTAAATTATTCTGCTTTACTAATAATACTATTAAAACTTGTAGAAAACAAATTAAGAATATTGTAAGAAAAGATAAAATAATTCAAGCATCACAAGCGATAGCAAGAAAGTCTGTTAATTGACTTGGGGTTTTCATAGTGAAGCATAAAAAAACTCTGATGTTTAAGTTGGACCAGCAGGTGAATTTACCCAGTCTGGTGTGGCATGATTAAAATCACCTAAAGAATAGTTGAGATGTCTACTAAGATCTCTATTAAAACATCCAAAACTTGGAGTGTTGCTTGGAATTCTTATGTAGAATGTAGTAAAGTAATGAATATGTGGAAACTGAATTCTCTTTGTGGTGTTACCCCCTATGTAGAATATCAGAAGCTAATCTTACCGTAGACGGGATGCCATTGTAATTTTAATTTTTTTTTCTTTTGATAAAATTCCTGAACTAGTATATGTAGGTAGAATTATCTGTTTTTATATTTGGTAAAGTAACTTTACCATATAAACAACCCCCTGAATATTTCAGTGACTCAGTTGACCAGTTTCCATTAAAACCAAAGATCACCCTCCTTTGAAATTACAATTTATTAGAACACTAGATTTCTTAGTATATACATGTAAACTGGGGAAATAACACAACTGAATACATTGATTAAAAAGTTTGAAATGGTTGCATATGTTAAATTAAGAAGAGAAACTAGAGTATATTTTGCATATACAGTCACAGAGGCACGTTTGAAATTTGAGTTACCAGAATATAATAAATAACATTGTGAGTACTATGCACAAAAGGTTCAGTTGATAAGATAAATATTTGAAGCCAGTCATCCTTGTCTTGTTCAGATTTCAGTTTTCTATGAGATAAATGGGTCAATGCATGCTATACTGTACTATGACATTTTTTATATTATTTCTTAGGAATATTAAGGAAAGCATTTGGGAAGAGCTTACATTTATGTGCTGTAAATAAAACAGGCCATGATTCTTTATCAATGTTTTTTTTCCTTATGTGCATTGAAAATGTGACTAATGGTAGCTGTAGCTCATTAGTATTCTTATTTTTCTGTTGGTCATATAAGCATGTCAGTGAGAGGAAAACTGGAAACGTTTTGTACTCTTGGTGTCACTATGGTCATTTATTGTTTGTAAATTAACCTTAACTCAGAATTGTGAAGTAATTACAGGGATAATGACTATCTGTATTGATTTCAGGGAACATTGCAATTAATGGTAATTACCATGAAGATGGAAACTCAAATTCATGTTGAGTTAGTGGGAGATTAAAAACATCCTTAGGCAAGTTTCTTTTTACCTCCTTAGGTAAATATTATCAGTAGCACTAGATTTAAATGCCTTTAAACTTTTTATCCTGGCTTCATTATCTGGTAAAAGTTCATGTTGTTTGCTGATTGGAAGTAGTGTATTTTAGAATATTATAAATTATGTTTTAAGTTCCTAGCCTGAAGCATTATTCAAGTTAACATTACTTTCATCAGTTTGTTTAATAAATAATTGTAACAGCCTTCTTGTTAAAATAATTTTCTTCTTAGTATCTTCATCTAGTAAGTAGATTGCCATGCTGCCAAATTTTTCTAGTTAGAAATTCTATTTTTCTAGGAGAAAAGGTTTATGCACCTTGTTTAAATTTATTGTCATAGATTGTTTCATAATAATTAATTCCTTTAAGATGGTTGTATAGGTTTTTAATAAAATCAGTATGCTGTTTGATATTAGCTAAAGATGATATGGTAAAAGAATTAAGTAAATCATGGGTACTTGTATATTTCAAGTTCCATGTCTTTTGTTGATTAGATCCCCAACATAAATAGTTTAGCATTAAACAAAAACTTTTCAATGTCCCTTGACACAGTACTATCGTTATTTGATTCTTTTTGTATTCTTCAAATCTTATCCCATGCTTATTTGACTTTACTAGAAAATTCTGGTAATTTAATATTGAATGGTGGTGTTCTCCAAGGAACCTCTTTGTAAGACTGTTTGACTTAGCATAGAATAACCAGTTTTACTGACACTTGTTTGAGAACGGCAACAAACATATATCTAGATTAGAAATGTTATCAGCAAAATTGTTGAGCTATAAAGCATATCTCTTCTGGTCCAGGTATTAAGTATTTTGTAGTAGTCTGTGTATTAGACTAAGTCAGAAAAAAAAGTGGTTAGTCTTTATCAAGTAAAATAGCTTGATCACAAAATTCTATAATACTTCTTGCTGTGGAGGAAAAATTTGTAATTCATTGTTGACTGTTGCCTAATGCATTCGCTAGTGTGGTAAATTACCTGCAAAAGTTAAACATCCTTTTGGATTGTCAAAAACAATGTTAAATAATTTCTATAAATTGGATGTAGACAGCAAAATAAATACAGAGATACAAAAGTGTTTATACATTTAATTTATGAAGACTGACTCACTACATACAGAACCTTCATCACTTGAAAAATAATATTCTGTAGAAGATATTTTAAGGTAATCTTAATTAAAATAGCCACACGTCTTTTCTTCAGGTTGCTAAAAGAGTAGGTTGCCAGTACATTGTAACTACTTTTCATTTTCTGGTTGTGGTGGTACTGTAGGTTCATAGGTAGGTACTAGGGTATTGGCCCTAGGGCCTATACAAACCTAGCCAAAAAGGTACCCTGGCTTTCGCCACCCAAGAAAATTATTTTCCTGTGCCCCTGTCAAGCAGAACCACAGAAGTGATCCCCAGGGTGAATTACCTATTACCCATCCAGTCATACGTAGAAGGGCAAGTTTTTATGGTAGGACTTTGTCTGCATGCTTAAAATGTTTAAATTGTAATAAATACCATTTTTTTAAACTCTGACTGTAAGTGCTTATAAGCATATTTGCTTAAACGTTTTCTTTACCATTGTAAAATGTTATTATCTTCCACAGTGATAATTATTTGTTAAATGCTGCATTTCCGTTCTGTCCCAATTTGTTGATGTTGGATCTTATGATAAGTGTCCGTATTGTGTATGTTCACTTAAATTTGATCCCAGCTCTTATGCTGCTTGCTATGAAAGCACAAATACGAATTTACTATTGTAAGTTTCTTCTTGTTTCTGGCTGTATGAAAATAAGTAAGCAGTAAAAATGTAATCTTCCTGGATCTCTTGCATATTGCATTTTTATAAATATTAATCTAGAGAAGCCATATGAGAAATATATTCATGTTTAATATTTACATTCACGTTCCAGTAGATTATGCTACATCTGTAAATGTGTATATAACAATCATATACATTCCGCAAAGTTGCATGTATCAAAAATATTTCACACTTTTGTTTAAGTTGGGAAACGAGTCATGCCAATTTTTATTTCTGTCTCCATTGTTAGCCTTCACCATGACTTAGATGTGTGGTATCCATTGATAAATAAGACTCAGAAATCAAACTATTATTTTTAAATTCTGCTATAATAAACACTTTGAATTAATTCTTCGAGTCATATGTAGAAATGTCATTGTATCAAAAGTATTTTCTTCCAAGTTATCACTGCATTTTTAAGTGCTTTTGTTGCAACACCACTGTTAACACTAGTGACATAGTATAAATGAAAAAGTAAAATGGACAACAAATTCCACCATATGCTTTCTGCACAACTTTGAAAGTGGATGAAACTGACATTTCTGTATTTTGCTGCTAAAATTAATTTCCATTTTACAAAAAGCAATTGTTTTAGTTAATGATGTTAAAACAATAGTTTTGTCATGTAACAAAGTCTCAAGTCTGTCTGAATGTTTTATAGAAAACTTTGTGTTTTAACAAGTGTATCAAAAGGCAAAACATGTTTATTTGTTAAATAACTATGCTATAATAAGCATGGTCAAATTGTATTGTGTTTCATTCGTATGTAATTCAACCCTTTGACAATGCTTTTCTAATAATTTTTGCTTGCCTATAAAATGTTATTAAATCTTAAAACACAAACTCTGTCTGGCACCAGGTTATGTAGGTCTTTCTGTTAAGGAATCTATGAAGCCTCCGAGTCTCCTTATATTGCTGTCAGTTTCAAAATGTTTTTAAAACAAGGTATTAGGAAAGCTGACATTTTCTTTCTCCCCTACTTTTGGCAAAACAGTTAAGGATCTATGAGGCCCTCGATTCTCCTTATCATATTGATGTCAGTTTCAAAATATTTTTTAAAACAAGGTATTAGGAAAGCTAACATTTTCTTTTTCCCCTACTTTTGGCAAGACGATACTTATTTTATTGTGTCTTGTCCTGTTTTGAATATAATTTGTTCTTCTTTTAAGTTTCAAATTTTTCCCTCAGCAGTTCATTTACTTTTTCTAAAAGATTAGAAAGCTTATTGGGAGTGATTGTAGATGCCCCTTCAAGTTGTCTAACTTTACCAAGTGCTGCAGGCAAAGTTGATTTGATAACAAGATATTGCAGTTCAGACTTTTTTGACTGTGTAATCTGTGCATATATTTAGAGGCTGTAGCGAGTTCATTTAAATTAAAAACTATGTTACTTTTTTCATGCAGTTTCAATAATAATAACTTATGTTGCTTTTGAAATTGATGCATTTTTCACAGCCTCCATGTGTGTCCTTTTCAGTGGAGATGCACTTGAATTGTTTTGGTCCATTTACTGAATAAATGTACCTCTGCTAGTTCTGCAGCATCAACCCAGGGAAGGCAAACAAAAGCTCTGGCTTGTTTAGAACTGATTTTTTTAATTGTTTGAACTTAACTTTTCTAGATGAGATTATTTTATAATACTGCAGAAACAGTTACTTTTTATAAATTAATAGATAAAGGCTGGAGATAATGCCAGCAGAGAATACAGCTTCACACATGTTCAGAAGTCCCCTAGATTGACAAATGGGTGGTATTTGTGAGGTGTGTATATGCTGATCTGTGTTCAGTTACCTGACTATATTTGCTATTAATTGTGGTCAATAAATATGCTAAACTTTGCAAGAAATCCTGAGAGAAAAATAAAGTAAGTCTGTGATGTCCATGGTAAACATACTTCCAGCTCTTGATCCCCTTTTGAGTACCAAAAAATGTTTTCAGCACCATCTTTCCACACTAAGGATGGGAGTTGCCCAGCTGTGCTGCAGGGATTCACAATAACTTCTGACACTTACCACATCACTCACAATGATGTTCAGGAATGGATCTATGGGATCTGTAGTTTCCTGTTGTGAGTCTGCGTAGAATTTAAAGCTTTAATATATATATCCAGGATACAAGCTTCAATACATTCATTTTAGCTCACATCAGAGTCTAAGATACATTCATCAGTTTCAGCTTAAAAGTTGCTGACTGCACCCAGAGCTAGTAACATGACATTTGACAAGCTTTCACCATAAGCCTAGTAATTTCCTTTCAATGCTCTACCTTTGCTATTCCTTCCTATCTGCTGCTGCTGCTGTCAAGCCGTCAGTGTCACCACACCACCCCCTAGTGAGGATGATGGGAATTTCTACAGGACTTTAGCCATAGTTATCAATCTGTATAAATACCATTTTGGGTCTGCCCTACAAATAAATCACGTGCCTAGAGAGAATAACAAGTATAGCAAATATAACATGCTGTTTTCAACAACTCGTTTTGGATCCTATGCTTTGGAACATGAAAAAGCCCTCATTAGAGTGACTTTTCCAATGCAGCGTTACTGTTACAATGAATACTCTTATATGACCATGCTTACATATTTCATTACCTGCTTTCCCAAAAAGGTTAATAGGTTGCTGGTATTGTTTTGTTGTTGTTCTTGTTCATAGAACACCTGTTAATCTTTATTATTTGTCCCTACACTCAAGAAACATGCTCAGCACTTATAAGATATTTCAGTTCTGATTTTCTTCTTTTCTGTTGTTTTGTGCTGAAGAGTGACCTAATCTGATAAAGTTAAGCTTTCGCTTGTTTTAACTAACTGTAAAATCAATGAGTTGCTTTAATGGTATAAGCATTATTTTGCTTAACGGTGTAGAATGTTTAGGTACTGAAAGTGGAAACCCCTTAACAGGAAGTCTTTCTATTCAGTAATGAGTTTTATGGCATCTTTTTATGTGCTTAGCTAATATCTAAAGGTAATTGAGGATGAGCATTCCATATTAAATATGAGCAATTTGTTCCACAGTCTTTGAATTCTGTGGATTACAAATGCATCCATTTTATAGATTGCATTAATGACAGTATTTCAAATCTGAAGTAGTTTACTTCATTTGGTCTTCAAACTGTGGGATAGCGGATCCATATCGGATCTGAGCCGGCAACTTTACTAGCATCTGCCCTGAGCTACAAGCTTCTCCCCTTAGCCATAATATACCTGACTACCTTCCAACCCCCGGATCTCATTTGCCACAAATAGCTTATACATTTTGATTTCTAGAGTTCCATTTTTTTTCAGTGGGTAAATCTTTAAAAATCTCTCTCTCTTTTCTTTAAAAATATAGACAGTGATAGAGTAGTTTCCCCTTTCTCCTCCCCTCGCTTGGTGCATCGAGTTTTTTAGTTTTAGGGTGGTTAGCTTAGTTAGAGTAGTTGTGCATATTTTTGCTTCCCCCCCAGTGTGTTCTCTGTGTGAGTGTGGTGAGTGGGTGTTCTCAGCAAGAAAGATAACATTTTCTTTTTTAGTTATTCTTTCTTCTGACGTTATGGCTGACAAGCCTATTTTCAAAAGATCCACTGAGTGTGGCCATAAGTTACCCCCTGTGGATGGCCACACTCTGTGTGTTATGTGCTTGGGCGTGGCCCATCTGAGCACAGACTGCACTATATGTGCAGGGTTCAACCTGCATGCCATTAAAGATAGGAAGGCCAAGTTGGCCCTGAAAGACCTTCTTCCCCCTTCTAAGACTGTTGCCTCGTCTTCGGTCACAGTGGCTGCTGTGGCCGCCTCTCCTTCTTCTCTTCCCCTGGCTTCCCCTCACTCCCAGGCTGGGACTCAGCCTCCTGTGTAAAAGCCTGTGGAAGCGGAGTGGAAATGGGACAGAGAGAAGAAGAGAGAGTTGAAGTCGAGGGAAAAGCGCAAGAGGTCTCCGGACCTCCCTTCACCAGTCAAAAAGTTACAGATCCGTGACTCCCCTCGGCTTCGATTTCTGAGGTTCTCCCCAGAGGCGGAGGAGACACGCTCAGCTTCTAGTGCCTCGGTGCCCCGACCTGCAAGGTAGGAGTCTGTGGCCTTGTCGAGGTCCACCCAGTCTTTGTCTGAGGTTGATATGGATAAGATGAGGTTCATTCGTACTCAGATCCAGATGGGGGTCTTGCCAGCCCCCTCTCCCTCAGGAGGGGGGAGCTCGCTTCCTTTTCTCCAGCCGATATCTCCTCCTCCCACCCATCCATCGGGTTCGGAGTATTCGGATCCAAGGATGGCTTTAGTCAGGGGGTCGGCGCCAACGGTACCTGCTTCCTCGACACCGACAGGTGCCTGGAGCATGTCAGATCTGACCAACTCAGATCCGAGCCGCTCTCAGAGCTGAAGCTTGGGTATCGGATCCGAGGGAGTGGAACTTTTTACATCGGCTCCACATTTGTTGGGCCAAGTACCCTCCCTCGGAGCTACATCCACTTCAGACCCCGATTTTCTCATCTGACCCGGGGAGACCAGCCTCCTTATTAGTTTCTCAGGAGGTTCGCTCTCCTTTTGCATTTGACGTGGTAGAAAGGGTTCTCTCCACTGGATTGAGACCCCTGATTGCCCCCTCGGACTCCACCCAGACCCCCTCAGCTCTTTCTGCAGTCCCCATCATTTTACCAGAGGGACAGTCCATGCTCAAGGAACCCCAGACAGTTCCCCCTGAGGAACAAGTGGCTTGCAAGTTCCCCCCGGAGAGCCCCACTGGAGAGGTGCCTCGCAAGCATACGTGCAAGAGTAAGCACTTGGACTCCCCTGAGTCCCTCACCGAGGATACGGACTTGGATGATGGGGAAGGTTCCCCTGGGTCACCTTACGAGGATGTCTCCTTTGGAGACATCATGGAAATCCTGTGCCACTGGGGAGGTTGGTCTGCCCCCAAACCTTCTTCTGACGAGTCCGTGTTCCTGGAGGCTTTCGGCGTGGGCCCATCTAATTTCTGGGTGTCCCCTCCCATGGATCCTTTGGTGGACCTGGTCACCTCGTGGGCATGGAAGGAGCCGGACACCATGGAACCAATTCCAAAAAGACCCAACAAAATTTTGAGTCCTCCCACAGACAGACCAGCATGAAACAAGGGCTCCCCCGTAGATGCTATGGTTGTAGCTGCAGCCACAAAGAAGGAACTTGCCCAGGAGAGTTCCTCGGTTCATCCTCCTGACCGAGAGTCACAGTTGATGGACCGCCTAGGGAAGCAGGTGTACGCTTCAGCTACCTTTTCAATTGGGGCACTGAACTACCTGGCCCATGTCACCAGACTCCAACACGACCTGGTAAAGGAGCTGGAGGAGTCTCCCCTAAGTCCATGTCACAGGAGGACAGGGTCTCGTTCTTCGCGAGGGTGGCCACTTTGAAAGCAGTCTCCAACACATCCATGCGACTCCTTTCACACGCTACTGAAGGAGCGGCTTGGGCAGCTGGTCTGGCGTGTCCATAAGGCGCAACGCCTGGCTCAGATTATGCCAGTTTTCAGAACCTGTTAAGGCATCCCTTGTCAATGCCCCTTATGATGGCTCTACTCTCTTTGGTAAGACCGTCAAAGAGACATTAGTCCAGAGTGAGAAGGATAGGAAGACACTGTCTGCTGTCGAGGTCTGCTTCTCGAACCCTCAAAGGTCCTTTTCTTGGAACCAGAGAGGGCAAAAGAAGATGTGGTTCTGGAAGTCACAGTATTCCTGGGACACTCAGGGCTCTTCTTCCCCCAGAGGCAGAGGGGGTCCAAGGAATTTTGGGTCTCAAGAACCTTTCTCGGACAGACCCAGGCAGCAACCCTGAGGGGTGGCTGGATTGCTGTGCTCTAGCGGCAGTCTGGGAACAATTGTCCTTGCACCTAGCAGTGTGGGAGTTCATAACATCAGACCACTGGGTGCTTCAGATCATATCCAGAGGATACTCTATCCCCTTTGTGGGTCCCCCCAAATCTCCCAAACACCTCCCGGACGTACCACCCATGCAAAGGGAGGCAGCACCGCAGGAAATTTCCAAGCTGCTAGAAAAACGAGCTATCAAAACCGTCCCCGCCAGATCAGTCCGGATTGGGCTTCTACTCCAGGTTCTTTTTGGTGCCAAAGAAAATGGAGGACTTAAGGCCCATTCTGGACCTTTCTACCCTGAACCTGTCAGTTGCCAAAGAGAAGTTCTGGATGGTCACACTACAGTCTGTCATGCCGTACCTGCAAGAGAGCGACTGGATGTGCTCGTTAGACCTCCAGGATGCTTACTATCACATAAAGATGCACAGAAGTTCCAGGAGGTCCCTTCACTTCCGGCTAGGAGGCAATCATTACCAATTTCAAGCCCTACCCTTTGGTCTTACCACAGCCCCCAGGGTATTCACCAAAGTGATGGCGGTGGTAGCAGCTCACCTGAGGCTTCAGGGGATTCAGGTCTGTCCGTACCTGCCGATTGGCTCCTCACTGCTCCCACCAGGCATCTACTCTCCCAAACCAGGGATTACTTCCTGATTCTTGCCGTGCATTTGGGGATCACAATCAATACATCCAAATCACTCCTAGATCCTGTACAGGTGATATACTACATTGGCGCCAGGATAGATACTCTACAGTGCAAAATCTTCCTGACCTCAGAGGGAGTACAAAACCTGAGGATGCATGTCTCCCTGATCTACCACTCTCATCTCCCAACGGCGGAATCAGTGTTGAGGGCCTTAGGCTTGATGGCAGCGAGCATAACTCTTCTCTCGTATGCCCGGTTACACATGAGAATTCTACAGTGGACACTAGCTGTAATAAAGTCCCTGTTGGAACTGCCATTGGCATATCCAATTCAACTCAGTCGAGTCTGTCAGTCGTCCCTCATGTAGTGGATGTGTTCTCCGGACATTTTGGAGGGACGGCCCTTTGTTCCAGCCCTGGCCCAAGCCACAGTGACCACAGATGCCTCCCAACTCTGGTGGAGGGGCATTGTTCGGGTAGGACAGTCCAAGGTCTGTGGTCCCCTATAGAGACCAGCTTGCACATAAATGTCCTAGAGATGAGGGCAGTCCTTCTGGTGTTGCAGGCCCTTCCTGCCTTTTTTCCTCTGGGAACGATTGCAATTCAGTCAGGCAACATGTCAGTGGTCTGGTATATCAACAAACAGGGAGGGACCAGATCTTACCTCCTTTATCACGAGACCATGAGAGTGTGGGACTGGGCGATCTCCACAGGTCATTTTCTCATCGCAACGCACATTTTGGGATGGTCCAACATCCTAGCAGACAGGCTAAGTCGGACTATTCTGATGCCTTACGAGTAGTCTCTGAATCTTTTAGTAGCGGAACAGATCTTCCGCGAGTGGGGTCAACCTTGCTGCGATCTCTTCGCATCTCCTTCCAGCATGAAGTGCAGCGAGTTTTTCGCTCTGAATCCCCTGCCGGGGGAGTCCCCCAGAGATGCTCTAGTTCATGCTTGGCCTCCCAGTCGTCTGTATGCTTGCCCGCCAGTACCTCTTATTCTGAGGTTTCTACAGAAAGTTTGTTGACTGGGGAGCAAAGTGATCCTCATTGCCCCGTTTTGGCCTTGCCAGGTATGGTTCCCCTTCCTTTGGTCTCACCTTCTGGCTCCGCCTTGAATCCTGGATCCCATTCAGGACCTGATTTCACACCCTTTGGGGGTGCCTCATCCGAATCTGGACAGTTTGAAACTCACAGCTTAGCTGCTTCAGTTCCCGTGATTGCTAGGACTCCTGGACTATCCTCCTCAGTTAGATCTATTTTGCTGGCTGCTCATAAGTCTTTGACCGGGAAGGTTTATCGCAGCAAGTGGAAATGTTTTTCCTTTTGGACCTTTCAAAGGAGTTTAGACCCCTTCATGGCTCCTCTTCCGCCATTCTTGATTTTCTAGCTGATATATTTCAACACGGAGCTAGTTCTTCAATGGTCAAGGTTCAGTTGGCTGCCATTTCTCATTTTCATGTGGGCGAGAATTCTGTCTCTTTAGTCTCCTCCAGACTGTGTAAAGCCTTTATTAAAGGCACCTTTTTGTTATGCCCCCCTGGTCAAGGATCCTGTTCCCCCTTGAGACCATACTATGGTTCTTCAAGCTGTGGTCGCTCTGCCTTTTGAGCCTGCTGCAATAGTAGATCAGAAATATTTATCTTGGAAAACGGCTTTTCTGGTGGCTATTATTTCTGCCAAAAGGGTCTCAGAACTGCAGGCCTTGTCCATCAAAGTTCCTTATATGATTTTTCATAAAGACACGGTTTCCCTTCGGACCAATCCATCCTTTCTTCCTAAGGTGGCATCACCAGTCAGTATCAATCAGACCATCAATTTACCTTTGTTCTTTCCTAATTTTAATAAAAAGATGGAGTACAAACTCCACTTGCTGGATGTTCATAGACAGTTACGATTATATTTACACAAGACAAAAAATTTCCGTAAATCTGATCAATTGTTTGTATCCTTCTATAAACCCTTTTTGGGGAAACCTATCTCCAAGGTCACTATTGCTAGATGGATTTCTTCATGTATCCTTCAGGTCTATAAGGACAGAGGCATGTCTCCTCCAGGTCAGGTGAGAGCTCATTCTATTAGATCGATGGCTATGTCTGCAGCTTTTTGGTCTAGAGTGTCTTTGGATGATATTTGTTCTGCAGCTAATTGGTCCCCATCTCATACATATTGGATTTGACTTCCAGAAGGAAACCATCCTTTGGTTCCGCGGTGCTCTGGAATATCCTTCCATGAGGGCCTCCCAGGAGTTGAGTAGCTGGGGACTCTGTCCCACAGGTTGAAGACCAAATGAAGTAAACTGCTTCAGATAAAGAAGTTATGTACTCACCATAGCATTCCGTCGGAACAGTTCTACTTCATTTGCCTTTAACCGTCCCTCCCTCCTTCCCCCGGACGTTGGCATATGAACAGCCTATGGGCTGCAGTTGTAGGTCACAAGTATTTTTCAGGCTGGGTTGTCAGTATAAGGTTCAGCAAACTCGATCTGGGGTTGGAAGGTAGTGAAGTGTATTATGGGTAAGGGGAGGAGTTTGGAGCATGGAGCAGATGCTAGTAAAGTTACCGGCTCAGATCCGATACGGATCCGGTATCCCACAGGTTGAAGACAAATGAAGTAGAACTACTCAGATGGAATGTTATGGTGAGTACATAACTTCTTTTTTTCAGACATTACTTTGATTTGAACAAGACAGCTTGTAATACTCCAAGCAATGTTCAGATAAATTATCGTGCATGGCCTTGTATACGAGACACAGGGTGTCTGACATGGCACATGATCTTTGTAAATCAGCTTTTTTGTACTAAATAGTGTACAACTTAAATGTGAAAAGAAACAGATAACCTTATGTTGTGAGATCAGCAAAATGACAATTGTAAATTAATGGCTCTGGTAAGGTTGCAGAATTAGACTGAAACTTGCATAACTGGTAAAATTTGAGGAATGCTAATGGCATGCATGTAACAGTTTGAAATGTTTATAATAATTGTAAGTATACTAATGAACTGGTATTTTTTGGAGGGATTGCATGATGCTTGACTGGTTTGTTTATTGTTTATTTTTCAAAAGCAGCTTGTGGATGAGTAAACACTAATATATATTCTGTTTTATTAACTGTCTTTTTTTATACCTGGCAGCTCCTGGCACTGCTCAGAATCATCACATGCCTCCAAGTGCAGTACCTCAAGCACCTTTTCCAACATCTCCTACACAGCATTTACCTCCTCCTTCTCTCAGCACAGGGGCACAGAGACCCCCACCACCAGCAGCTGTGCCTACTGCCATGAGTGCTCTTCCTACTTCACCTTCATTGGTTATGCAGGGAGGACATCCGGGATACAGTCCTCAAAGTGCAGGCTTTCCTCAACAGCTTCCAGGCCAGCCACCCATTGCAGGATACCATCCACCACAACAAAGTATGAGATTTTTTCTCAAATTATAGATGTGTGTGTGTGTGTGTGTGTGTGTGTGTGTGTGTGTGTGTGTGTGTGTGTGTGTGTGTGTGTGTGTGTGTGTCTGTGTCATGAACACTATCACGCTTTGCTACCAGAACAAGGAATATTGTTAGCTTGTATACTTCCACATCCTGCTTTTTCTGGCAAATATAAAATGCACCATTGTTCATTTATTGCCATTTAAAATAAACATTTAGGATATATTTGTCTTTTAATTTAAGTAGCTTAATTATAATAATTTCTATTTTTGTAGTCTGACTGAAGTAATACAAACATGGTGTGGTAATACAAAAATGGACATATATCCAGCTGGACTAGCCCGGTCAACAAATGTAAAATGTAAATGGTGCTAAGAACTGCAGCACCATGAGAGCTACGGGATTTGATCACCCAATCACTTTTACTTTCTCAGGCTTTACAGCACATATATTTTGCTCATGAATATAGCTGCCTAGGACCCCTCCAGATCTTTTCAGCCATAATTAAAATTATTTGCATATGAAGCTCTCCCATGGTTCTTGTTATATTTTGTGATAATTTAATCCATTCTATAAATTTCTTCTGGTTTTCATGTATAAGAAGACTTCTCAAGGTCACTTCATTCCTTTTTTCCAATATTTTACCTCACTTTTAAGTGTTTGTTAATAAATTACTTACCTTCCCTTCAGTTCCATTTTGTACTCTTAAGGCTGTTCTTTTAGTTAAGTTGTTGACTGTTAATCAGCTATTCATAGTTGCCTACTTGTATTGCTGTTCTTGTGGATAAGAAACAGGATTCCGCTTTTCAAAAATGCAAGTATGGGGTGAAAATTCCACCCCAAGAAAAGTATGTTTTATGTTTAAAATGAATCAAAGAAGCGTACTTCTTCAGACAGGGTGATATATGTGCAAACCATCCATACTAAGAGTGGTAAAGAGTAGGTTAAAGAAATTAAGAGCTACTCCAGCTACTGACCATAAGGTTACTTATTCTACCTGCAAAGCCCTTCCCTCACAGACGAGGAGGAGGCTAGCAGAAAGGAAGGTATTCATAAAAAGCTACTAAGAGTTAAGTCTAGGTAGTAGGGTATTTGTGATGGCAGTTCATCTACCCAACGTCAGGCATATGGAAGCCATCTTATAAGTGGATTATGTAATAGATAAGTAGCTACCAAATGGATTATATACAGTTTATGTTGGAGACTTGATTAATATACTGTACTTTAGGAGTATTCCACAAACCAAAAGACAGCTAGTTCACCCAGGCTAACACTGTGCTGAAAAGCAAATAAACTGTCTGTGCAATCCAGTAATAAAAGTTCTGTTAAAATCCAGAATTTAATGAGAAGAATAAAATAAAACAGAATAAGAACAAAATAATAAAAATGAAGTCCCTTGTCCAACGATAAGCGCTTTCGAATAGTTCTTCTTCAGATCGTATATGTTAGCCTGGATGAACTAGCTGTCTTTTGGTTTGTGGATTATTTATAGGACAGTTCACCGCAGAAAAAGGGAATATCTTTTCATTTCTTTTGCTACTTTAGGAGTATGGTGATGGGTATAAATAGGGAGTAAGTACCTAAGTAGAAAATACTAATCATGCCTCCCACCTGACTTTCATGTTTTCAGCATGCGTAACACAACCAGCCACACATATGCACATGTATGTGCTGCCTCTATATGTATCTGTCTATATAGACATATGTGTATATATATTTTAATACAGTACCTTTAGTTGCAGATACAAATGGTAGAATCACATTTGTTAGAAAAAAAAAATCTAAATCATATTTGGTAGAAAATGCGTTTGGTAAAATCAGATTTAGTCGAAAACCAGGTCAAATACTTTACTTCTACTATAAGTTAAATGCACAAAGTCCCAAAACACACAAGGGGGAAAAAAGTATCACTGCAAGTGTTTCGGGAAGAGGGGGCTGTACTCTCCAGTGTGAGAAATAACCCCTCCCCTGAACTTACATATATATCAACTCCATGGTCACACTAACTTGGAAAAGGAAAGGGGAACAATTTCCCAAAACAGTGGAATTCATTTAGAAATTGCACCACCAGTGATTTCCCACAGAAAGCAATGATCACATTTCCCTAGACTTGCAATATTTAGTGACTATAACCGTTAATTTGTGAACTAAACCATTTCCCAAAATTCTTCTTGAAAATACAAAAATACAATCATGCATGTGACCAAGTGTGATTCTAGCAAATGTGCTTTCTACTAATTAATTATATGAAATGTGATTCTGCCAAATGCCTGTTCTAAAAACATAACGTAATCATGTATTCATATATATATATATATATATATATGTATATATATATATATATATGTGTGTGTGTATATATTTACACATATATACGCACACACCCACATATTTATGTATACACACAATTTTATATATATATATATATATATATATATCTACTTTAATGCTGAAATTCTTATTACCAAGCTGCAACTTAACAGATTCAAATCCATGTATATAATTTGTATCTATCTTCCTCCTGGTAACAACATTACCACCATAGAAAATACCCTCTGTTGGTTATCTCAAAACTTACTCCAAGAAACCATCATCCTAGGAGATTTAAATATCGATTGGAAGAGCTGTAGCATTACCCACCCTACCATCCATATTAACCTATTTGGTTTTATGCAAACCATTATCTCCACCACCAGGATTAACAAGCCTAATAAGAAGGAAAGTACCCTAGATTGGATACTTATCAATAACCATGCCCAAACCTATGAAGCTGGAACCCTCCCTGATGATATTAGTGATCACTCACTTACCTATATCATCAGGCATAAAACCAATCTACCCACTCCAGCAATTTTCAAGAATATAAGAACCAAAAAAACCTTTAACCCTGATCTCTTCCAAAGCGAACTTAGAGCATGTAACTGGTCCCCCTTGAAACACCTCCCACTGGATGAAGCTGTTAATCACTTTAATTGTAAATTCCTAACCATACTAGACCACCATTCACCAATCCGCATGAGAATGAGAACTAAATCTGCCCCATGGCTATCAAAAGATACCAAGCAACAAATTCATCTCAGAAACAAGTAACTGGGCTAAATACCGGTCAACCAAAAACCCTGTAGGCCAACAAAACTTCAGACAACTAAGAAATAAAACTAAACAAGCTATACTGTCTGACAAAAAAAACTACTACCTACAATTCCAGCAGGATCACCATAATAAACAAAAAAGTTATTGGCAAGTATTAACCTATTACTACACCCAGGTCAATTCCTCACACCAAACCCACAAGGCACTGACCAGGATAATCCCATACAAACTGCCAATGCCTTTAATTCCTTTTTTACTGAAACCATTCAAACTCTTGCTAGTCAGTTATCAACTCAGAACTTAGCTTTATCCAAGTCTAACACTATCCCACCCCCTCCATTTCTCTTCCAACCAATCTCAACTACATACATTCTAACCCTTGTTCGAAAACTAAAACCATACTGTCCTTCAGCAGACCAACTACCGGCTGAATACCTACAAACAGCAGCCAAATCCATTGCCTAACTCATTTCCATTCTCATTAATAGAACCATCACTGAAGGAAACCTCCCCAAAATCTGGACGGTCTCCCATGTTATTCCCCTTCACAAGGGTGGAAATTGTAGTGAATTCTCCAATTACCGTCCCATAGCCCTACTTTCTCCCTTAACTAAGCTAATGGAAAAATGTATCCATAAGCAATTGGTAGACCACCTAATCCAAAATAATTTACTTTACAACTGCCAGCATGGCTTCAGACCTTCACACAGCACTACTACTGCCCTCCTTTCCTTTACTGACTGCATTAACAAAAAACATAACCTCAATTCGCTGTCCTCTGCACTATTTATAGATCTGTCTAAGGCTTTTGATATGGTTAATCACCAGATACTTATAAATATCCTCAAATCCCTGTCACTAGATCCACTAGCAATAAAATGGTTCCAGTCCTATTTAGATAACAGACAACAGGCACTACTCTGGCACAACACTTTATCAACCAACCTCCCCATTAACCTTGGTGTCCCTCAAGGGTCCATACACGGACATCTCCTGTTTTCTATATTTATCAATGACCTTCACCTAGAAATCCCTCAACCAACATGTATACAATATGCAGATGATTCCACACTGATATGCTCAGCCACAGCTATATCCGAACTTAACTCCCTTACCCAAAAGGTGTTTAACACAGTTGAACTTTGGTTCACACAACCCTGTCTCCTTCTGAACCCCCAAAAAACTAAGCTCCTCCTTTTTACCCCAACTCATAAATCTCCCGATAGATTTCACAGTCACATCCATTAATGGTACTCTCATATCCCCAGATGCTACCACCAAACTACTAGGTATCACCATAGATAACAACCTTAACTTCGACACCCATATTAACAACACTATAAAAACTGATAATAGAAAATTAGGCTCTCTCTATAGGATAAAACACTTCCTCTCTCCTGCAGCTAGAATAACTATTGCTCATACCCATCTTATCTCTCCTCTCCTCTATGCCTCACCTATTTATACAAATCTCTCCAAAACCAACCTTAATAAAATGGAACCCGCCTACAATAATATAGCCAGATTTGCTACAGGTAACCCCTTTAGAACCCACCACTGTTATAATCTAAAACAGCTAGGATGGCTGGAATTACAAAATCAGATTAAATTCCACCAGCTGACCACTGTCCATAAAACCCTTCATCATCCAACAAATACCCCTATACTATCTACCCTTATCACCCCCTACAGAAATTTGAAGACCTTGCGTTCATCCCACAAACTTTTGGTCAATATTTGTAAATCAAACAACAGGGCTGAAAACTCTCTCTTCTCTAAGACTGTTGGAAAATTCTGGAACCTTCTCCCCAGTGAACTTTCCTCACTACCCTCGTTATCTCTTTTCAAAACCAAACTGAAACTTTTCCTCAAAACTCACTGGTTGTGCCCCTGTACTGAACCTGACTGATCAACTAGCCCTGCTACTAGGTTCAGCCTACCCTCCTCTTCTCACTAATCTACCCCCTTTTCTTAAGTACAACTAACATTCTACTTTTAGATACTACTACTTACATCATCTTGTATTTTATTAATGTAAATACCATTTGTACTTAGAAAGTGTACATAAATAGCTGCCTTCTCTTCTGTATACTATGCATTTAAACTGCATGTTAATGGTACTATTCATACCTGCATATTTACGTATATATATGTTATATATATTATCAGCTGCCTTCTCATTTGTATACTATGTATTACAACTGCATTTGAATTATACAATTTATACCTGCACTTGTTGCTATATGTCAATAACTTCTAATCTCTTGGATGAGTCTCACCAATGTAAAAGCATTGTACCTTGTTTACATCAACTTTATAAATCTGATTTGTTATTTTGTAATTTTTTGTTATTGTTCTTATCGTAGCTTATCTACCCGGGCCTCTACTGAAAATGGACATGTATCCAGTTAGACTAGCCCATTCAACAAATGTAAAAGAAATAAAAATAAATAAATAAATAAATAGAGAGAGACAGAGACACACACACACATATATATGTATGGATATACTTAATAATATCTAATCACAACATCATCGACAAACATCGCATCTAAGGAAAAACGTCATCAGTGCATTACCAGATATATTATTGCAGCATTTAGGTTCAGTAGTTGGCAAGTTTGGTATTTAGGAACAGTATATTGAAAAAGAGAATTCATAATTAGATGTTGTAGTTTACTGTCATTGTTTAGCTGATAATTACTTATACCCCAATTTTAGTTTAAACTAACCTATGAACCTATATGCTGGTAAAAGCTATATTGATGTAGTTAGTGCCCCTTGACAAGAGACACTGTACTTTTTGAAATACTTTCTTGTGTGTGCCATACATTTAGCTGTGTCTGATCATTGAACCTGTAAAAGGTCCAATACCCATAAGCCAAGTTAAATTATAGAGATCACGTAATTAAAATGAGTAGTAAATTGAGTGATGAAGTTTTAATATTTAGGTCTAGTATGAGGTGTATGTTGTAATCCTTCTGCCTTACTTTTAAAAGTACAACTGTCACCAGTGTTACCTATTGTTATTCGCCTTTTTAAAAAAAAGCATATCTGACAGAAGTGCATTCATATTTAAGTAATAAAGCACTTTTTTAAGTAGTATCACATGTGATCATCCTGTCAGTATAATGCATAGTGGAAGCTTTTATTCCTTAGACTTGATGTGGTGGGCATTTTGGGGTTACCTAAGATTTGAAGCATTTACTGATTACCTGAACAGAGAGCCTGTGATAATAGTGTTTATATTCACTGAATATTTTTGCTTTCTAGATGCTCTATCCGGACCCCAGTTGGCATATCCTGGAAGTTTACCAGGGAGTTCGCAACAAATGAGTGCTCAGCAGAAGAGACTTGACCCTGACTCCATTCCTAGTCCTGTAAGTTACCTGGTAGTAAAGCATCAAAAAGTGTTCATTGCAGAGTCATTAAAAGCACTTGCTATTAACTGACAAACTGTGAAGGTCCTATACCAGTAATAGAAAACATGCTTTCTTCAGAAAGTGTGCCTGCTGTGGAGGCTAGAAAATCAGAAAATTTAAATTTTATTTCCAGAGCACGCACTACTGACTACACTGACTTTGTGTGTTTGTGTGTGTATATATGTTTAGTGCTGTTGGGGTGTCATTCCACAGATGAGATATTAAACTAAAGCCTGTTTACCCACGTACCTCTTCTTGTGGTAGTTTGCGTGAATATTAAAGATGTAAAAATACAGTGGCACTTTTTTGCCAAAATCATAACGTATCATTTATAAAATAAACAATTTCAGACATCCATAAAAACAGTATTTTCCAGTACATTTTCTTGTTCATTTAGAAGACTTATGTCAGCCGTGTGGTAAGGAGGGGTTAAGCCCTGACTGTGACCCAAATAATCTTGGATCTAGCAGTAACCCATGGTTTGGAAAAGTCATTGAACGAACAAGCAGCTTGCCCATCTTGGATGAAGGTAAGGCTGTCTTCCCACTCTAGTGCAAATCTCTACCAGAAAGAGAGATGTGCAACAAGCAGTATGTGGGCCAGCACTATATACCTTACTGTTCTGGGCTACCTCCATATGGTAACCATCGTGGAGCTTGTGCAGGAATGTGTTCTCTTACAGAGGGGGGCACAGCAGGCCTTCATCTATGTAAGTGCGCATGTCATCTGCTGGATTGGGATCGGGGACCTGAACAGAAAAATATTTAATATCTGACTGGAAAGCAAATTCATTAGTCTATTACAGGAGGGCTTATGGTTTGCAGGCAGTTTCAAAAATAAACTCTGAATTTCCATTCATACTGTCACGGGTTCTTATTTTATGTATTTATTTAAGTTTGTTTACTGGGGTCATGAAGTGATTATAGAAGTCTGTTTGCAGGCAAAGTCAGATTAAAAAAAAATAAAACAGAACTAATTCACAAGAAAAAGAGTAATCAGAGTAGGTGGAAATTTCAGCAGTCAGTAGAAACAATGATCAGATATTAACAGGGGAAAAAAACAAATGGGGCTTAATTTTCATAGTAAATATGGGAGGTCAGCAGCAGGTAAAACAGAGGGTGGGAGTAGAAGTGATATATGGGAGGAAAGAATTAGATAATATGTCCAATGAAAAAGCACTTGTTAGATTTTTGATGAAGGTGTCTTTTGAGATGTGCCCTGAAAGTTGGAAAAGAGGGAATTTATTTTAAGTAAGAGATAGATTGTCAGAGTTTGTGTGCAAGATTGCAGAAGGAATGGTCAATACAGTCCAGTTTGGCTTGGGGAGGTCTGGAGGAATAGAGTTATCTAAGAGAAGTTGTACAGGATGTAGGAAGGTGGTTTTATTGTGGAGTTTGGCAGCAAGAGGTAGGAAGGCATGTGGTTGAAGTTGTTTTAAAAGAAGAAACCCTAGGAGTAGCTCAACTCTGTAGATGACTGCAGCCATCTGGTTGTAAAGAGGGTGGTACAGTGGTTTTCCTGATTGAGGAATTAGAAATGACTTCTCAGATATTGATTTCAGTGGACTCTAGACTGGCTGTGGCTATGATGAGGGAGCACATATTCAAGTTGAGCTAGGAGGACAGTTACTGTTTTTGCTAAAAAAGAGCAGAAAATGGTCTTCTAAAACTATTTAATGACATGCACATTCTACTGAATTTAAAAAAAAGTCCAAGAGTTAAGTAACTCATTACATTCCTCCATTCTTGGAATCCATTCATGATAGTCTACAGATAACATTTTATACAGAATTCATAAACTTTCAGTTGGTTGATCAGATGTCAGTTCACCCAGCGTCACCTGGGTTGTCAGTTTTATACAGGAGTGTTATCTTATTGCTATGTTCAGTTCTCTAGCAACCTGTATGACATGTATATAGCCTTGCACTCTCATTTTTATAGAAAAATCTAGTTATCTCATCCATGTCATGCCAGGTGGATATGTAAACCACTGTTTTTGCTCCATTGTAGCCCTCTTATGGCATCTACTTGCCTACCTGTGCCATGCAAAGATAAAATGTCCTGGTCAAGCAGCTCATCCTTCTTCTGCTGCAAAAGCTAAGAAAGCAGTGTAGAGTCTTCACCTTGCAGCTAAGCAGTGCATCAAGACGATTATGAGCTGATCTCAGAGGATATTAGTGAAAAAGAAGTAGCCTCTGCCCTTCCTTTGCCACTTGATGGTGCCAGAGCTGCGGTAATCCTGAAGTTAGTGGTGGATGTATATATTGTGAGGGTATTACAGAGGATACAGAAGGTAAATGGTCCCAGGACTCATGCCCCTTAAACATGTGAATCAGGATTTCCCCATCGTGCAGGCGATCAGTGTTCTACATATGAGAGCTGTATCCTACTGTCTTCAAGCCCTAAGAGAAAGGACTTCACCAGACTGCATATCTATTCATTTGAACAATATTGCAGTGATACAATACTTCAGCCAGTCCAGAGGGGCTTACTCCAACACTTTCTGAAGAGAGACTCTGACAGTATGGGAATGGGCTTTCAAGCTCAACAAACTTTTCAATGGAACATTTTCTGGATAAACAGAACTGCTAGGTGGACAGGCTTTACACATGTATCCTGACCCCCCCCCCCCAGAAAAAAGCTTCTATTGCCAAAGTAATATTCTAAAAGTTGGATTTCCCATTTGCAGTTTTTCCCTCTTCCATATGTTGGAAGTGCTCCTCTCATCCATTCCCTTATGGAAGGAGTTCAGATTCTTTAATGCAGACTGAGGCAGAGGGCTGCTCTAGACATTCCTTCTGTTTGTTTTTGTCTCATAGTTTATTCTTAGAATCAAGGAACTGAGTACGTCAGTACTACTCTCACTGCTGCTTACTGGCCTAGACAAATTTGGTTTCCCACATTTTGTTCCTATCTAGCCCCTCCTCTTCTGTTTTCTCATAACAATTGGCTGTTGCATCATCCCTACAGAAAGGCCATCTTGAGTACCACTTCATTGAATTAATGTTTTTGTTTTCAGTTCCACTGTTGGGTAGATTTGGAGATCTCTTGGTTAGAGTGTTTTCCATAATTTCCTCTTCCCAAAAGGTAGAAATGGAAAATATTTCATGTACAGGCCCCCATCAAAGATTTGGCCCCATTTCCTCACTGATGTCTGTAGAGCTTCAAAATTATTCAGAAGTCTGTGATGGTAGCCTTAGTTGTTCCTTCATTAAATTCTGTTTAGCTGCCATTTACTTACACATCAGTCAGAACTCCAAGACCTTGGCTACCCTTAATGTTTGTAAGACCTTGCTTAGTAGTATTTTTCATCTTAAGCCTTCCATTAGAGACCCCCCTCTCCTTGGGGTTTGTACTTTCTGCTTTGCTTTTCCTCTCTTTGGGCTGGCAACCCTGGCCGACTTAAATTTTTTACCTTGGAAGACAGTGTTTCTACTGGTATTTGTATCATCCTAACAAATTTCTAAGTTACAAGCATTATCTCAACCTTCCCCTTGCTTAGTTTATCGTAAAGAAAGAATTCTACTGCATGCCAGTCCTGGATGACTAAGATGGCTTTGGAGATCAGTTCAAAGCAGGCAGTTAATTTGCAAGTTTTTTTTTCACATTTCTGTAATCAGCGACAGTATCTTCATTGCAAAGAGGTACACAAGCAGTTGAAACCTTCAACTAACATGGGCATGTTTGGATTACCACCTGATAACACAGTGAATGGTTCAGATTTTGTTTATTTCAACACAACCAGCTGAGTTACAGAAAGGACAGGACAAAGTCTGTAAGAAAATGATGATCACATCTGTTTTGTTTCCTTTGTGAGGGGATGCAGAGGCAAAATATTACTTGGAGGGTGGCTTAATGGCTAAGACGTTTTCCTTACAAACACAAGGTGCAGGGTTTGAGTCTCACAAGGGATAATTGGCTTGGCTTAAAATGTCTCGCAAGGGCAGTTAGCTTAGTACTAAACTATAAACAATGCCCCTCTTTGAATGTCTTTAGAATTCCATTGTTTTATGCAATGACAACTGCAGCGAAACTCTGCCAAGCTATCCTGAACCAGATTCTGCCAAAGCTGTCTCTTCATCCATGTTCTACTTATGTATTGCCTTCTTGGATGACATTTACACAGTTACAGCCTGATTGACTCTGACCACCTTTGCAAAGCATTAATAATTGGATGTGAAATATAGTCCATTGTTTGGCATCATACTGGTAAGGGAGTAATCCTTTAGGGGAGCCACTTAACAGGATACATGGGAACTCTTGTAAATTCTCTTGCTTGCTCTTGTAGCTGGAACCATACAGTATTAGATGTGTAAATTGTACTTACCATAACATTGGATGTATGAGTCAGAATACCATCTACGAGATGCACCCCCTTCTTCTGTATTTATTCTCATTTGCTTGGACATATCTGGAGAGTAATGTCAGCGTGGATTGTTACCAGGTAGTGTCAGGGCTTGGCATTCTGGGAACAATTTGTTTACCAAACACCCTTAATGCCTCTGGTATCTGTCCTCTTTGCTCCTGTAGCTGAACATTCACATGTAAACAAAGTGTTATGCTAAGTACCCATAACCTTCTTTTGTAAATAACACAACTGAAGCTAGCCATATCTTTCCTACCATCTAAACCCAGCAAGCACCATGAAAGCAGACACTGCAGACTAGGACTTTGATGCTAATATGGAGGATTTGACAGCCCAGAGAATTTAGTTTGTGGTACAAAGAAAGATGTATATTGTCTTGAAGGAAATCTTAGCAGCCTTTCTGGTGTTAATTGCATTCAGGAAGAATGCAAGCCCAGATTTATTTCATATGATCATGGATAACTACACAGTTACATGGTACACAAGCAAGTAAGGCAGCACCTTTGCAGGTGGTCCTGCAGTTATGGAAACTAGAGATGTCTGTGGATCTGCTTTTGCAAGCAGTTTATCTTCATGTACAGAATGCCTTCTAGCTGATAACTGTAAGTTCAGCACATGGCCTACATGTGGAAGTTTCATTCCCAAGTCTTTTAGGATCTGATCTGTTTTGGAACAGTAGTGCAGAGCTCTGTTTTACCATCAAATAATACTAATGTTCCCAGGTTTTAGACTTGGGTCCACAATGCTGTGTCAAGACCTTGGGAAAGGGTGGTTTTATCAAAATTCCTTCTTTTATAAGTAAACTTATGTCAGACATTGCCCTGAGTCAAGAGCTATGTCTTTCCCCCATGTATCTTCTTCCAGAGAATGAATAGAAATTAATTTTGCACAGAATTAACCTGAGATGGCAGTTGTTTGCATACATCTCAAGAACCAAAGATATAAGAAAGTCCAGGTAACTGTTTGCTGAATTTGTAAGTGACACGTTTGGTGCCTCATGAGGAAGCTAACCATTTCTAGTTGGGTAACTCATTTATAGACATCTATTATCATTTGAAAGTAACCTCTTCAGTGACGCATAAAGGCTCAGTCTGCTAGAGCAGAAACTCCTTTCTTGCCTTTTTCGGAGTAATGTTAAGCATGGTCAGCAGTCTACAGATTTACAAACCTTTCAAGTTAGATTTAATTTGTTAAGATATAGGTAATTCTGCAATGTGGTTTGACCATGGGGCTACTGGATGGAACTACCAACTGTCTTCTGGATACGTGGTTTGGAATTATATCCATGTATCAGTGTGAGCATAGGCACAGTGAAGTATTATAGCACAGTTTTGTAATGTACTTACAGTGAGGGTAGATGATCGAGGTGTTTCAGTCTACACACAAGCACCTATTGCTTTTCTTACCAGGTGTATCTGTTATTTGAGGTCAGTACTGGTGCTGAGTTGGAGAGAAGATCTGATGTATGGCCATACTCAGCAATGTTAGGCATGTTCTCAACTACTGTATCAATAGGATAATTATAATTTTCCTAAGGAAAGGACCTAATTGCAGGAAACCAGAGTGTGATAGTGGAGTTGTATGAATGTTGACTGAAGATTTTTCATTTTTGCCTTATCTTTGTTTCTTTACTAAGAGAGTATAGTGGGTCAGTCTTGTGTGTGCAGCTGGTTTTAACTGTAGGGTGACAAAGTAAGATAGCTATGCACTTTGCACTACATATCTTGGTCTGTGCCAGTGTATAAATCAAATCAGGGTGTATATTTTAGTGGACCACAGTACCACGGTAACATTTTTTCAGAGAAAGGTAAGTGATGAATTCCTTCATAGCTGGGAAGTTGTATAGGTGACCGAGATTAACCTGTTATAATTTCAGAAATGGGTGTAATTTCTTTTTAGGAATTATTACGATATTTTCTATTTTTAAATTGTAGAATTCTGATCCTGGTTTTAGAAGTCAAGTGTGTTTTGATTGTGTTTTTATATAATATTGTCTTTCATTCATAGCCCCAGGCTTATATGTTATTTACTGCTTGTAGGGAAAATGTTCCCGCAGAATGAGATCTATAAAGCAAAAATCACTGTGAAAACAGGGAAATTTAATTCAGCTACTGTTATACATCTATACTTTTGTGAGACGTGATCATTTCTATGACTGGAGCATTCCAGTGCTGAAAATCTGCAAGTGTGTTAATTTTCAAAATTAGTTAAGGGTCTCTGTGTGCAGGCAGCCAATGCAATTATTGCATTTCTGACACTTTATATTATTTTTACTTAATATGTTAAGTGGTAGCGTTACCATATTTAGACAAAAATGTTATAATGTCTTTAGCTTACTTCACAAAAAGGCATGCAGCCTTAGAGAGAATATTTGCATGAAACATTTATTTTTCAAAGCTTTGCCATTTGTTTCATGTAACTTCAAGACCGGTCATTTAACATTACAGTTTCCCTTGCTTGAGTGTTTCACAAGTGTCTCTACCCTTTATCTTCAAAGTGATATGTTATTGGTAAGGAAAAGACAGTTTATTTAATAGTAGCTTACTTCAGCAGTGAAAATTGAATTTTTTACCATGTGCTTGTTTTTCTTTTTTGTCAGAATTATTTTATTGAGAATTAATAACAAGCATAAAACATTTCAGTAAAAATTCAGATAGGAAGAACAAATGTCCTTTAATTGGGAACAGTGTAAAGAAACTGATTTCGTGTGAAATGCGTACTTGTTACTACATTGTGATTAGACAACATATTTTATCAGTCATGAGATTTCCTTTAAAATCTGTTACGATATCCTAAAGTATAAGGCAAAGATTCTAATGCTGTATTCTGATTTTGTGATTAACAAGCATACTTCTCATAAATTCCAGCCTAGTTCAACAATAGAATATTAATTAGCAAAAGTATAGAGCCTTTGAAGGGTGGAGAGTGAGATGCACAAGAAATACCTCATTCTGTACCTGGTTAAGACTTTGTCACCTGTGGTTCATCAGATGCATTTTATAGTATGCACATTGGCATTCAGCATTACCTCTTCACTCATAAACAAGCATCTGATTTTGCTGCTTTTGAAGACTGCCTGAATTCAATAATAATAATAATCATAATTAAAATCAAGTACTTTTTCCAGAGCCGCGGTGGTGCAGCGGTTAGCATTGTCACCTCACAGCAAGAGGTTCTCCCGTTTGATTCTTGGCTGGAGCGCCTTTTGTGTGGAGTCTGCATGTCCTCCCTGTGGTCAAGTGATGTTAAAGACATGCAGGTAGGTGTGTGCGTGAATGGGCGTGCCTTCTCTAAAGGTTGGGCTGGCAACTTGGCACCTTAAAAATCCACAGCCAATCATTAGCAGACGGGAGTTCCGCTGTGGCGACACCTAACTGGGAAAAGCCGAAAGACTTTTTAAAATAAAGTATTTTTTCCAGAGAGGAGAGGAAAAGCAGAGTGTCATTAGTGCATCAGTGATGCTGTATACCTCCTTCTGAATTGCCTTGCCTCTTTTAATAGAAGTGCATATAGTGCAAAAGGCAAAGAAGCTAAAACCAAGGCCTAGTGAATCCTGCAGCTCAGTGGGTAGCTGCCTAGTGAGCAGATATTTACAGTTATGGATTGAGATCACGTCAAGAAGTGGGATGTGAACCACTTGAGGACTGTGAAAGATAAAACATCAGTGGGTATATAGCTGCTTGATTAGGATTCTGTGGTCTGCAGCATCATAAGCAACTGAAAAATCAAATAAGAATGGCATATAATCTCTGATCTCTCATCACAAAGTGATTGTTTACCATCTTTAACAAAATGGTTTAAGTGCTCTTTCTAGCCAGAAAAGCAAATTGATCAGGATCTTGAAAGTTAAGACATGTGTGATGTGAATACAGTCACACATGCATCACTTTATAGTAAACATTAATAAAAGGAAGGGGTGAATAAATGAATCTGCCAGTTGCAATCAATATATTAAAAAAGTGATAAGTCTAGTAGCCAGCAACTATTAGAGCAGATGTACATTTGAAATAATGGCCATGGTGTTACCGTGTCATAATTAAACTTAGCCCAGAAAATGTCTTTGCAGTTCCCGGATTACTGATCTACATATTGGGAACAAATTGGAGGAGAGCTCATCTGACCATGGC
>NC_056728.1:1431683800-1431733800 GCF_019279795.1 Protopterus annectens
AATGGTTAAGGTCTTCACCTCCCATGCACAAGGTACAAGGTTCAATCCTGACCTCCAACCAATGCCTCTTTGGAGTTTGCATGTTCTCTCTGTGTCTCCGTGGGGTTCCTCCCATGTCCAAAAAACATGCAGAGTGTTTCCATCTCAAAACGCACCAATGAATGGAGGTGTGGGCAGCAGCACAGACTCTACATGGTGCCCTATAGGGGGAAGAGTTGTACAGACCAACCGCTTTGGGCATCTACTGTGGTGTGCAGTATCCTCAAGATAGGAAAACATGGATCACAGACTGCACGCAGTGGCAGGGATAGCCACTCAACAGTGTAGATTATGGCTTTAGGTGATTTGGTCATGTTAACTAATGGCGCCAAAATGGGTATGGGTAGTTACCAGTGATAAATGGGTTGAGGACCCGGCCTACTCTGACCTATGCCAGGGACCAGTGCTAATGGTGGGAGGGGTCTATGTGTCCCTATTGGCCAGTGTTTGCCTGCCATAAAGCGCAGCAGCCCTGGGTCAATAAGCTGCACTCCGGCCAGTGTCTAGTTGCCCAGCCTGGGTTACCTGGGATAGCTCAGTTGAGCAAAAGCTGGGTGTAAAGCCAACTAACCTACCAAACATGAACTGAGAATCGCTACTCTTAATGTAGTTCCTCTGACAAGATGCAGCTTAGAAGTGGATGACATGATGATACGGAGGAGGAGGTTGGACATTCTATGTATCCAAGAGACAACATGGAAGGGTAGCAAAGCCACATGGCTTGGGATCCAGACTCTACTACTCAGGAGGGAGACAGGCTAGAAATGGTGTAGGAATTGTGGTGAGAGAGAGGCTTCAGAAGGCAGTGAGGGATATCGTCAGAATTAATGACAGACAGTGTAATGATAGGGCAGTATTCATAATCTCACCCTAAGCCCTACAGCAGGGTTGTGATAGTGAGGAAAAGAGTGCATTCAGACAGCAGTTGCAGGACCTGCTAGATAATGCAAGACAACATGAATTGGTGTTGATAATGGGTGACTTAAATGCACATAGGACAGACAGAACAAGATATGAGGACTGTCTTGGTCCACATGGGTGGGGCAACAGGAATAAAGGAGAAGTCATTCTAGACTTCTGTCTGGCAAGTGGCTTAATAGTAGCCCACACATAGTTCAGAAAGAGAGACAGTCACAAGATCACATACAAGAGTAGCCAACATGCAACTCAGGTAGACTTCCTCCTAGTTAGGAAAAGGCACTGGTATAGAATCCATGATTGCAAAGTCATCTCCATTGAAACATTCAGCCCACAGCATAAACCACTAGTTGCCAAAATCAGCTGCAAACAGGGGTCAGAGAAGGCTTTAAGGTCAACAGACACCAGGGTGAAGACCTGGAAGTTAACTTGATAGAAAGTACAACAGTTCAAGGAATTACTCAGGGCTCTAGCACCCCAAGAAGAGTAGGAAATAGGTGGAGCTGAACAAGAATGGCAGTGCCTAAGAACAGCATGTGTTAGGACTACAGAAAATATATGCGGCCAAGCCAGGTATGGCAATTAGGTACATAAGGAAAGCTGGAGGTGGAATGCAGAAGTCCAGGAGGTCATCAAAAGAAAGAAGGAGTGCAGGAAGAAGTGGGAGATGGAAAAGACTGACCAAGCTAGGAAGGACTACTGGTTG
This sequence comes from Protopterus annectens, assembly GCF_019279795.1. Classification (NCBI taxonomy): domain Eukaryota; kingdom Metazoa; phylum Chordata; order Ceratodontiformes; family Protopteridae; genus Protopterus; species Protopterus annectens. The sequence continues at coordinate 1,431,685,464 of NC_056728.1, forward strand.
GCTAACAAAGAAGCTAAGAAAGAAGTTGCAATAGCAATGAATAGGGCATTGGAGGCACTTTACCATCTTCCGGAAAGTGACTCAGTAAGTGGAACAAAGAAACTATATCAGGTTGCAAGGCAAAGACAGAAAGGTAAAGAAGATAGTCAGACTCCCTTCATAAAGGATGCCAGCAACAACATGCTCACCAGTCCACAGGACATCAAAACTGATGGAAGGAGTATTTCCACCAGCTTCTGAATGAAGAAAACCCCACAGAAGTTGCACTGTCACAGAAACAGCCTATGATGAGCTAAGAAGAGGAGCCCACCCTAGAAGAAGTAAGAACAGCACTAGGGAAAATGAAGTCAGGGAAAGCAGCAGGCTCAGATGAGGTTACAGCAGTTATGATAAAGATGCTGGGTGAGATAGGGGAAAAATGGCTCCTGAATGTACTCCTAGCAATGTGGACAGAAGGGCGTATTCCAGATGACTGGAGAATAAGCATACTCATGCCAGTACACAAGAACAAAGGGGACATCCACAACACATTGCATGAAAGTTCTGGAGAGGGTGATTGATAAATTGATATGCAGAGTAATAGAACGTAAGATGGGAAATGAGGATTCAGATCTGGATGTAGTACAATTGACCCGATGTTTGCAGTGAGACAGATACTTGAGAAGAAGTTAGAGATGAGGAGAGTCTGCAACTGGCATTCCTAGACTTGGAGAAAGCATATGAGAAGGTCCCAAGAAAGCTGATCTAGGCAGTACTGCAGTGGTTTGAAGTCCCAGAAACATTGGTAGAATTAGTGCAGGCTATGTACAAGGAATCAATGACTCAAGTACGAATGGTGTTTTGGCCTCACAAAGGGGTTCCCAGTGGGAGTTGGGGTACACCTGGGTTCAGCTCTGAGCCCACTGCTGTTCATACTGGTGATAGGCTACATTAGCACACAGGTCGGAAGGGACAGATCAACAAAGTTGCTGTATGCAGAAAATGTGGCATTACAAGCAGACTCTGAGCAAGAACTTCAGCAAAGTATAGAAGAATGGAATGCATAACTCAAGGCACATGGGATAAAAGTAAGCACAGATAAGATGGTGGTAATAGCAGCAAACTGGGGAAATCAGAAGAAACTGAGAATAGAGATAGAAGGGAAGATAGTGGAACAGGTAAACAGCTTCAGGTATCTGGGGGGTGGTTGAGGAGAAGGGAAGTCTGAATGAAGAGGTCAAAGCTAGAATCAGAGAGGCTGCAGCCAAATGGCATAGTGTCAGGTGTAGTCTATGACAAAGAAGCTGAAAAGTAAGGTGTACAAGACAGTGGTGCAACCAATACTGCTGTATGGTACAGACGCCCGGGCAGTAAAGGCAAAACAGCAGAAGAAGCTAGAGGTGATGGAAATGAAGTACCTGAGAAGGGTGGTAGGATGCACACTGTTGGACAGACAAAGAAATGAGGACAAAAGAGCAGAAGCCAGAGTAGCTCCAATTGCAGAAAAGATCAAAGATAACAGATTACAGTGGTTTGACCATGTGCAGAAAAGCAGAAGACAATCTGGTGAGGAAGATTTCTAACAGGCAGGAAGAATGTAAGAGGAAGCGAGGACGTCCAGCAAAGAGGTGGATGGATTGTGTGAAAGAAGATCTGCGACAGTCAGGCATGAGTGTTGAAGAAGGCATGAGTGTGGCACTGAATTGAGAGAGTTGGCGACAATTAACATGATACCCTGACCCCATGTAGAAAAAATGGGAAAAGAGGGGGCTGGATGATAATGATGGTGATATGATCCTACCCTTTTAAACATGAATAGTGACCCCCCCCCCCCTCAGCTACTTGTTTTGTGGTGCTCTCCCATACCATATACTGGAATTATTTTACAGACTCTTGTAGAAGTTGTTAACAATCAATGTTCATATTTGATGGTATCCACATTATCTTACAGTGAGAGAATAAATGCATTAGAAATTATTTTTTAACTGACAGCATCCTGTAAGGCCTTGTGCCTGTTAAAATATAGGAAGAGTTAGCAGTAGATTTTATTTGTGATAGGAAGAGAAGTTCACCATAACATCCTCCTGACATGATGCAAATATAGTGGGATTGGCTTTTTAGAAATGAGGATGTAAACACAATATTTTACCCTTCACAAGCTGCTCAGGGTGTACCTGACTTGAAGTTACATTCTGGTACCATCTGGAAACAAGGCATTAGGCAGCACTTATACCATCTGAAAGATAAATATTTCCTTTGGGAACCTAAAAGTTGTTTAATCATTTAGATGAATTCAACTCTTCATAATCTCAAGGACTTTTAGCATACTAGGTCTGCCTGATAAGAAATGCTGCTTTAAATTCTTGCAAATTCATATTCATTACTCCATTAATATTTTCAATCCACCTTAGTCTTTGCTGCCTCTTATTATTTTGCCTTTTATCTTTCCCAGCATTTGTGTCTTCTGTACTGAATCTTGTCTTTGCATTATATGACCAAAGTGTTTGAGTTTTATTTATTTTGTTATTTTATTATTTGCATTTGTTTACCGGGATGGTCCACTGGGTCAAAAAGAGCCAATTTTCAGTGGAGGCCCACATTTAAGTACATATAAGTATACAGTACATATAATTAACAGCAGACAGCACATATAATTGACAGCATATGCTATATGTGTGATGTATGTCATACAGCAGTTACAGTACAATTACAGAAGTTCAGATACAATGAAGCAGTAAAGTAAAACATGCTTTTTTAATAGGTTGGGAATGGTCATATATCAGGCAAGGTGACAGATACACTGCCAAGCTGTAGGAGTATAAAGTAGAATAATTACTAGTTGTGTTATGACAGTTATGACAAGACAGGAAAATTAAGAACCCACGAGTGTAGCTTAGTTCTAGTAATTAAATATTTAAAAATAAATTACTTATAAATACAGTAGCATATTTGAGTCGTGATATAATAATGTTACAGTAAAGAAGTACCTGTGTGATTGGCTTAGATCCCACATAAACAGTTGCATTAATTAAGCGGTAATAAAGTCTTAAGGGTTATTATGAGAGACCATCTATAGCAGAAAGTACTGGCAGAGTAGTTAAATCATACATAGAGATGCATAGGGTAAATACAGAGGAGTAATTAGGGAAGGTGGGAGTAGTAGTAGAAGGTGGAGTTAGGTTATAGGAGGTGTAGATTTTGCACATGCATACTGCTATAGAGAGGAAAGGTGTTGTTTCAGGGATCTCTTAAAGAGAGTTTTGCTGCTGGTAGACATAATTGATGGAGGAAGGGTGTTCCATAATTTTGCAATGGTAAAAGATTACACCATCTGACCAGATGAAAGGTTTGCTTTTTTCCTGCGTTCAGGAGTAGTTGATTGTTGGAGAGGTCTGTTTGGATGATACAGAGTGAGTAGAGAAGAAAGAGCAGAGCAGTTTGATGGCTTAAAGATAAGTTTGTGTGCAGTGGTTAAGTGAGTATATGTAAGATAATTTGGTTTGTGTAATGATGAACAATGGTGAGGTGAATATGTTGCATTGGTTACAAACTTAGCAATTTTATTATAGCATGAGTCGAGTTTGGATTTTAGAGAGGACTGGATATTGGTGAGGAGAGGGGCACCATAAAGAAAAGAAGGTAATACAAAGGAAGAGGCAAGGGATAGTTTTGCAGAGTGGTTGAGGAAATGTTTGTGTCAGTAGAGGGAGCCCAGTTTTTTATGTGTGTTTTTTTTATATTGGTCTGAATGTCCAGGTCAAATGACACCTAGGAGTTGAGTATTTGGTACAATATCGATGGCAGTGCCATTCTGAGCATGAATGGTAAATTTCTGTTTATGTAGGGATGTGTTTTTTTGGGAAACAGAATACAAATTTATTTTTCTTGGGGTTCCGGGCAAGGTGATTATTGGACATCCATATTTCGGTTGAGGTGAGGGTGCTTTGGATGAGTTGGTGTAATTCAGATGAAGAGTTGGCAGCACAGATGATAGTAGAGTCATCTGCGTATTGGATGACTGTACCTTGAGTAAGGGTGCTGTGGAAGTTGTTGATAAAAATGCTAAACAGAAGAGGCCCTAGTATGGAACCTTGAGGTACACCTGGGCTTGTGTTAAGGAAAGCAGAGAAGGAATGCTGCCACTTGCTTGACTGTTGCGTGTCTGTGCGATAGTTAGAGAAATAATCTAGAGTGTGAGGAGAGATACCCATGTTAGAGAGTTTAGTAAGAAGAAGAGAGAGTGAGAAACTGTATCAAAAGTTTTAGAGAGATCAAGAAAGAGAGATGAGACAATTTTTCCAGCATCACGGACTCTGTTATCTGTGTCCATGATGGATATCTGAGCTGTTGTAGTACTGCATCCTGGCCTAAATCCATGCTGGAGGGGAAAAAGAATGTGGTTGTGAAGCAGATGGTTAAGAAGTTGGGTATGAATGCATTTTTCCAGAATCTTATAGATGGATGAAGGGATAGCAGTAGGTCAGAAGTTGGTAATGTCTGGGTTGGAGCCACCTTTATGAAGAGGAAGAATATAAGCTTTTTCCAGATAGTGGGCATGTAGGACTCCTGAATAGATCTATTGAGAAGTATGCTGATGAGATAAGCTACAGAGTTGGCTGAAATTTATAGGAATTCAGGAGATATATTGTCAGGGGCATTGGTGCACAGTTTGAGTTTTAGAAGCAGTTTTTTTTTAATAGTGGGGGTAGGTACAGGTGATAAAAGCTAGAAAAAGGGGGATTGCAGGTATTTGCTGTGGATTGGTTAGCAGAAGCTGAGTTGGTGAAAGGAAAGGTGGTGGTTAGATTGACTATGGTATCAATAAAGTAGGAGTTAAAGATCAAAGCTATTTCAGTGGGTGTTTTATCTGGATCTGGGCAAGGATTTTATCTAGAGCTGGGGTTTAGTAAAAAATTGATAGAGCTCCAGAATTTTTTTCGACTTTTTCTTAAGATGGTATTGCAAACTAAGGTAGTATTCTTTTTTATTTTTTAAGACTAGACGCTTTACCTGATTGTGTAGTTTTGTATTGTGTGAGGTCAGATGGATTTTTGTTTTTATGCCATAATTTCCAGGCTTTGTCACTGGAAGTTATGAGTTGCCTAGTGGGTCTCATAAGCTAACTGGCATGATTATTTTTTACTTTGTTTTGTCTAAGAAGAGCAAGATTGTTTAGGATGTTGAGAAATGTTGAGTTGATGAACTTGACCGCCTCATCTAGGGGAGAGAGTTTTAATACATTCCAGATGATGCTTTGTAATGTTTGGTTAAAGGTGGTAGGGCAGAAGTGGGACAGGTCTCTGGTTTGCTTATACTGATGTCTACCAAGTGTTGTGGTATTTTCACTTATACTATTAGAGAATGTTCCAGTGGATGCGATTTTATTTGGAGCGGAGACCAAAATCGAGTCTAAGATTGAGCCATTATCATTATTTTTGTTAGTTCTGGTTATGTTGGTAAGTAGGTGGGTGAAATTATATAGGATGATATTGCAGGTAGAATTGTGGAGGGATATATTTAGCCATTTGATATTGACATATCAAGAATACAGCTTCCATGGAACTGATAATATACCTGACCGTGTTCTACACAAATTACAAAGTGAACTGGCACCACACCTGACTGCCCTGTTCAATCACACCTTCACTTCAAGCTTTGTTCCCACTGAATGGCACACCACTACAGTCATTCCACTCCACAAAGGGAGAGCAACTACTGACCCTGGGAACTACCGCCTCATTAGTCTGATGAGCCTGATATGTAAGGCAATGGAGCACATCATTATGGACCTTATAAATAGGAACATAGGAAACCTTCAAACTCTGGACCCCATGCAGTTTGGGTTCTGCTCAACCTGATAGACTTCTTCAAATCTGTAACCAGAGCAGTGGATGAAGGCAAGGTAGTCCACACAGCCTACCTCGATCTTGCCAAGGCCTTTGACACCATCCACCACTTAGGAATCATTGATAGACTCACTAACCTGGGTATAAACCTCTGCGTCATAAGATGGATTGCTAACTGGCTCATTGGCAGAACCCACACGGGGAAAGTAGCAGACTCCAAGTCTGATTACTGGGCAGTAACATGTGGAGTCCCACAGGGATCATTCCTGGGTCCTTTCCTGTTTGGCATCTACTTCTCTGAAGTTCAAGCCAACACAAAGGGACTCTGGTTAACTAAATTTGCAGATGACTGCAAATTGGGAGCTATTAGTGATTCTCAAGCTGATGTAGACATTCTACAAGTGGGCCTCGCCGAGACCAACAACTGGTGCCAGAGCCATGACCTTAAGCTCAATGCTAAAAAATACATCATCATTCCCTTTGGGAAGAACACAGTGCCCACGAACTACTACATCAACAGTAGCTCACTTAACTCGGAAGGTGTGATAAGAGATCTGGGGACACAGGTAGATAGCAACCTTTCCTTTGACAACCATGTTTCCACCATCATTAGAAAGTCCTACTACGTGGCACACCTCATTACAAAAGGTTTCTCATCCAGAAAAAAAAAAAAGTCTTAATCCCCCTCTACTCGTCCCTCATTAGACCTATTATAGAGTACAATGCCCCATTCAGCATGTACCTAACCCAGAGACTCCCCACACTCTGGAATAAACTCCCCATTCACGTCAAGCAGAGCACCTCACTAGCCCTCTTCAAGAAAAATCTTGATGAGTAGATGGGTAATAGGACATTCACCCCGGGATCACTCCAATGGCCTTGCTCATTAGGGGGCTCAGGGAACTAACGCCCGGCAGCATGATGCCTGGGAATATTCTTGGGCTAGGCTTGTATAGGCTCCAGGACCGTTAGCCTAGTACATACCTGTGAACATCTCCCAGTAAAATTGTCTCATTTGTATATTATTTGATGCCCAGGCAAGGATTGACTCTAGAATAGGGATGTTATTGCCTGGGAGGATGTATATTACTACTACACAAAGGTTTTTCCAATGATTGATTTTCTGGAAGGAATCTAATAGTTCAGCTGTGGAGAAATGTGGAATAGACTTTGTATATGGGACAATAGTGAAGGTAGTTGGGTGTATCAGAAAGACACCTCCACCTTTTTACAGGGTCTGTCAGCTCTAAGACAGGCAAAGCCTGGGAGTAAGAATTCTGTGTCCTTAATGTATGGTTTTAGCCATGTGTTGGTTGCAAAAATGATATTAGGTTTATTGTGGGCTACCTAAGCTTGAAATTCCTGTATTTATGTCTGATACTTTGAAGGTTAATGGTAGTAAAGTTTATTTATTTATAGGCGTTATGGGGTTTAAGAGGGGAAGAGATGGGACCTGGATTGGGATGTATGTCTCTTTATTGAGATGGGTTAGATTCCAGGTGTGGGAGCGTCGTGGATTCCTGTTTCCATTTTGCTTTCACTAGATAATTTAGAGAGTAGATATTATGGTTGTTGTGATGGAGGAGAAGATTTTTTACGTTTGTACATAATATTAAGTTTGTAGTGTATAGGCTAGCAGATACTTCAGAGAAGCTGGAAATAGACTGTGTTTGTGTAGATATAGTGGCTGTAGTTTAGTAGGAAATATATGTTTGTTGTAGAGATGTTAGGTATAGTAGGAGGCAGAAGGATAGTGACAGGGTAAGGAGTACGGTGTTGGTGATGACAGACATTGTAGAATAGGGTGAGGGATGTTGGTATAAATAATTTGTGGCTGCTTTTTTTAAATAAATGATGTTGGGAGGACAGAGACTTTGGGATTAAAGGTGAGGTTAATGAGGATTCTAACTGAATAATTACTCTGTGTGAAATGAGTTGGATGTGTGGTCTGGAATGTAATTAGGAAAGAAGTGATGTGTTGGGGAATGATTGGATGAGTTGAGGTGAAGGGTGGAGCTAGGGCTAGAATAAAAGTAATTGATATGGAGGTGGATGGGAATGGGGTTAGGTTAGGGGAGCGGAGTGAGCCTGAGACTAACAAGGGCGAACGGAGCAGGCTGAAACTAGGTATGCGAATTGCAGTCTGAAAAACGATCTGTAAGGAAGAAGACCTGAGGGAGAGCAACAATACAGTTCTATGCGATACTTTAAGCTGGAGGGACTTTATCTCTTAAAGTAGGGGAGTTTAACATAGTTAATCAGTAGAGAAAAAAAATGTTATAAAAGGGATTGCTAGAGGTGCTGAAAATAGAGGCTAAAGCTATGTCTAACTACAGAAGGGGCGTACTATGATAGTTTAGTATAGGGCAGGCTAGAGAAACGTAAGCAAGAAAGTATGGGGGGTGGTGTGCTGCCCTTTACAAGAGTAGCAGACAAAAGCTAGTGTATATTCAATGTGCAGTATACATACATTAGGTGTTTTGAACAACATGTATCCCAGAGAGTAATGGGGCAAGTTTATACAACAGCAGAGTGGTTTCACTAGGTTGGGATATATTATTCACAGGAGAGAGAATGTAACCAGCTGTGGGACCTATGCAAATGGAGGGGGAGAGAGAGAGAGAAAGGTGACTTCCAAAGATTCACATAGAAAAAGGTTTAGGTTACTTTAGCAGTTACACAGACAGTTAGATAACTTTGTACAGATAAGAACTAAGTTAGATGAATAGTAGATGAATTATAGTGAGCAACAAGGATGGGAATAGAAAATTGAGATTAGGCTAGAGCGGGGCTTTAGGAGGATATAGTTTTCTGAATAAGAACAGATTAGGAGAGAGTATTATGCTGAGTCGGGAGTAAGTAAGTGAGTGTGGAGAGATGAGGGTGAACAGAGAAAGTGTGTCTGAGAATCAGAAAATAGTGATTAGTTAATAAGTATCACAGAACTATGAGTGACATTTGGTAATACAGTCACTCATGCTGCTGATAAATGCTTAGCGACTACAACAACTTGCAGTATTTAGTTCACTACAACATTGTCTAAACAATGTTTTACATACAATTTACACTAAATTCCTGTGTATCTGCAGAATTGATTCTGAACTCTTCTAACTGACCAGATATGTTTGATATTAGCTACTATACATGCTATCAAATTGAGGGAGGTTTAGAGAAAACTGTATTTTTTCCCAACACTCTGGCATGCACGAACTGTACAGTGATGAGGAATTTTTAACAGATATATGCTCGCCAATAACGTACTCCGAGCTTGTTCACATTAATCTAATACCCAGCATACAGTATTGTTTTCACATTTCCTCATAAAATCCGTTAGCACATACCATAAATAGCTAGTGCTTATGGAATTAGTTTGGCAGAACACCCATTGAAGCAATCGCTCACAAACTATTAACATTCTAGGGGATTCCAGTCGAGAATCACCTGCAGTGTTGACAACAGAATAGTCGCTTATATGCAAGGTAATGTGCTGCATTGACTTTCATCCAGAAGTGCCTCATAGAGATCCAGGCTTATTAATCAGGTATTTAGTCAGTGGACACTGGGAAGCAAGGTAAAACTCATCCACAGAATCAGTAATTTAGCTAGTTAGAATATCAGCCATGACAGGTAAAATATAACACTGTAATACCCGAGCAAGCGGGTTGTCTTATTCCAGCTAAATGCAATCAATCAGAGTAATCAAACCTTAGTACAGCAGGTGCACACACACCACCAGTAAAACGCATATGTATTCCCGGTTGTAGTAGGGTTGCAAAGATGGAACGGAACGTTAAGGACAGAATTTAAACCCACAGTGTATCATGGGAAACGTAGAGTAGGGGAGCTGTTAGGATTATTTTTTGAGGTAATACTAATGAATAGTCCAGGTACACGAATTGCAGTCTGCAAGACTGTCTGTAAGGTAGGAGACCTGAGCGAGAGCAGCAATACAGTTCTTTGCGATACTTTAAGCTGGATGGACTCTATTTCTTAAAGTAGGGAGTTTACCGTAGCTAATCAGTAGAGAAAAAATAATGTTATAAAAGGGATTGCTAGAGGTGCTTAAAATAGAGGCCAAAGCTATGTCTAACTATAGAGGGGGTGTACTATAACAGTTTAGTATAGAACAAACACAATACTGGCTATGAAATAAAGAAGGAGTCGTATCTTATGTTAAGTGCTTTGCATTTACTGCATTAGTAAACTTCATCAGACAAAATCAGTATAAGAAATTCACAACAGTTAAGTAGTTTAAAATTTGGTGCCTTTTTTTTCAACTACAGGAAATGACATCACAAACATAAATGTTATGCTACTTCCCCCATTGCATGTACCATTATTCATGAGTTAATAAATATTCATGTATATTACAAAACATTACAAATACACCAAATGCAAACAATATATGCTACTATATAATTTAAAAATTGTTATAAAGTGTCTAAGATATTAAATTAAATATGTATACATGTATATACATAAAGTATTCATTTTAAACAAAACTTATTGTCATTACCAAAGCAACCATTTATCTACTTAAAGCTTTCAATTCTAAGATGCTGTTAATACTGCAAAGATCATCAAGTCCAGGCCATGCATGAGAATGAATCATGAGCTGCAATATAAGTTCTGCCTTTTCCAAGTGTAGTTCCCAGGGACCACCTCTATCATTACTAAGCACTTACTGCAATATTGCAAATTTAAAGTAATGATTGTGTGGTTCATGCACATGTTTGACTAGTGCATTATTTAACTGATCTTTCCTTATTGCATACATGTGCTCATAAATTCTTTCCTTGAGAAACCTGGTGGTTTTTCCTATACAAAATGCTGGGCAGAGTTGACATACTGCCACATATATTACCCCCTTAGAATTACAATTAAATTTGCCCTTAATAATATATTCTGTGCCCTTTATCTGTATGCATTGGCCATGAAGTATATGTCCACAGTAATTACATATTCCACATCTATTCATAGTACCCACTGATTTGTTGGCCATACAGCTTGTCCTGCCATTCTCCAGTAGGTTTTTAAAGTTACTTGCTCTCCTTGCCACCATTTTGAAAACCATGACACATTTTGTTCTGATGTTTAAATCCGCATCCATAAGTGTCCAGTTTTTCATCATAATAGCCTTGGTTTCATAAAAATGTGTGTTAAATGTTGCTATAAACAGTGCAGCATAGTCCTGGTGGTGTTCACTCACATCTAAAGGTATTGAGTTGTTATTATATGATAAAATAGGTGCAAAATGACCATTTGATCTTTTTGTTTTAACTTTATAGCACAATTCCCTAAGAATATGATTGGGATAGCCTCACTTTTTAAACATGTCAATCAAATTATTGCACTCTTTATGGCTGTATGTCCAATAAATCAGTGGGTATTGTGAAGAGATGTGGAATGTGCAATTATTGTAGACATGTACATCAAGGCCAATGCATACAGATAAAGGGTAAAGAATATATTATTAAGGGCAAATTTAATTGTAATTCTAAGGGGGAAATATATGTGGCAGTATGTCAACTCTGCCCAGCATTTTATACAGGAAAAAACACCAGGTCTCTCAAGGAAAGAATTTATGAGCACGTGTATGCAATAAGGAAAGATCAGTTAAATAATGCACTAGCCAAACATGTGCATGAACAACACGATCATTATTTTAGATTTGCAATATTGTAGCAAGTGCTTAGTAATGATAGAGGTGGTCCCTGGGAACTACAATTGCAAAAGGCAGAAATTGTATGGCAGCTCATGCTTCATTCTTATGCATGGCCTGGACTTGATGATCTTTGCAGTATTAACAGCATCTTAGAATTGAAAGCTTTAAGTAGATAAATGGTTGCTTTGGTAATGATAATAAGTTTTGTTTAAAATGAATACTTTATTTATGCATATAAATGTATACTTTAATTTAATATCTTAGACACTTTATAACAATTTTTAAATTATATAGTAGCATATATTGCTTGCATTTGGTGTATTTGGAATGTTTAGTAATATACACGGATATTTATTAACTCATGAATAATGGTACATGCAATGGGGGAAGTAGCATAACATTTTGTGATGTCATTTCCTGTAGTTGACAAAGGGCACCAAATTTTAAACTATTTAACTGTTGTGAACTTGTTATACTGATTTTTGTCTGATGAAGTTTACTAATGCAGTAAATGAAAAGCGCTTAACGTAAGATACGACTCTTTCTTTATTCCATAGCCAGTGTTGTGTTTGTTTTATAGTAGTTTGTGCATTTTATTTCGTTTTTAACAGTTTAGTATAGGACAGGCTAGAGAAAAGTAAGCAAGAAAGTATGGAGAGGGGCAGAATACCAGAACATCCCAGTGGTGTGCTGCACTTCACAAATGTAGCAGACAATACCCAATGTGTATTCTATGTGCAGTAGACCTACATCAGGTGTTTTGAACAGTGTGTATCCCAAGAGAGTAGATGGGCAAGCTTGTGCAACAGTGGAGTGGTTTCACTGGGTTGGGAGAGTTGCAGGAGAGAGAATGTAATCAGCTGCGGGATCTTAGTGCAGCAAGTGCACACACACCACCAGTAAAAAGCACAAGTATTCTAGGTTGTGGTAGTGTTGCAAAGATTTAGTTCTGCCCTTCTCCTTCCAGTGAACTGACTGGATCTATTTCCTTAAATAGTCCACGCAGTCCATGAAATTCTCAAAAGTTTTCTCCAACACCACAGTTCAAAAGCATAGTTTGTTAGCACATATCCTTAAAAATCATAGCTTTGATGATGTGCTCCTTTGCTAACAAAACAATGCCTTTATTTATTTATTTTTAATCTTACCCAGATTTACCCACAGCTTTCCTTCCAAAAGGCAAGCATCTTTTTAATTTCATGGCTGCAGTCACCATCTGTAGAGACCTTTGAGCCCAAGAAAATAAAGTCTGCCTCTGCTTTCTTCCCATCTGTTTGCAAAGAACTGATAAGGCTAGATGCTGACATTTTATTTATTTATTTACATGTATATGTATATGTGTGTATGTATGTGTGTATGTATGTTGAACAACAAACCAGTTTTTGTGATTTCTGTTTCACTTTCATCAAGTTCTTCAGCTCCTCTTCACTTTCACCCATTAGACTAGTATCATCTTCATATTTGAAGCTGTTTATATTTCTTCCACTAATCTGAGTCTAGCATTTGATCCATCTTACCTAGTATTTTACATGACATATTTGATATATAAATCAAATAGGCGGAGTGGCACTACACAGCCTTGTATTACCCCTTTCCCGGTCTTGAACCGATCAATTGTTCATATTTGATTCCAAATGTTGATTCTTGTTCACCGTACAGGTTTCTTGGGAGGCAAATAAGATTATCCAGTATCCCCATTTCTCTAGTGACTTGCCAAAATTTGTTATGGTCTACACAGTCAAAAGCTTTAAAGAAGTAAATATTCTTCTGGAGTTCCCTTGCTTTCTCTGTCATCCAGTGGATGTTGGCATTTTGCCCCTTTTAAAACTAGCTTGTTTATCTAGCAGTTCTGCCTGTACGCTGCTGGACTCTAGCTTGCTGGATCTTGAGCATTGTCTTGCTAGTATTTGAAACAAGTGCAGCTGTTTAGTAATTGGAACACTCTTTAGCACTGCACTTTTTTGAGACTGGAATATAAATTGACCTTTTCTAATGTATCACCTGCTGTTGCATTTTCCACATTTGCTGGTAGATTCCAAGAAGCTCTGTAAATGCATCATTCTACAAGATTTTGTGCAGTTCAGCTGGAATTCCATCACTTTGGGCAGCCTTGCTTTTAGCAAGGCTTTTGAGGACCCATTTAATTTCACTCTTCAGGATTTTTCAGCTATAGAGAATATACCTTTGTATACATCAGTGATGTTAGGGTCCTTCTTATATAGTTCTGTATATCACTGCTACTGTGTACTATTAATTTAAATGTGCCTCCTGTTCTGTCCTTGCTAGTCTCTGAAAATATACATTCAGTTTGACATGCTATTCTTATCTAAACTGCCTTTTGTTCTCTTTTCCTTGGCCATTTATAAAGCCACTACAGATAGCCATTTTGCCTGCTTATTCTTTCTTTTCAGAGTTTTTTGTTTAAACATCTTTATTAAATTGTCACTAAGATGTAGGCATACATACAGTAATAGAAAAGAGCATATGAACAGAGTATTTTTGATGCCACCTTCAGGCCAATATCACAAACTTCTGTCCATAGTGTTCAGGTACTTTATCCAGTAGGTCTGCTCCGTAAATTCTGTTCACATCTATTACTTATTCATTTGTAATATTGCTGAGCTTGTGTCTCACTGGACAAGATTATTATCTTTAATTTAATTGTAAACTTTACAAGAAGAAGCTGATAGTCTGAGCCACAGTCAGCTCCAGGTCTTGTTTTTGCTGACTGTAGAGAACTCTTCCACTTCAGACTGCAAAGTACATAAGCAGTTTGATTTCAGTATTGACCATCTGGTGATAGCCTTGTGCAAAGCAATCTCTTAGGCTGCAAAAAAAGAGTGCTATGAGTAGTGAATTATCTTCACAGAACTATGCTAATCTACATCTCACTTCACTTTATACTCTGAATCCAAACTTGTTTTCTGTTCCAGTTGTACTTTGACTATTACGTTTAGCATTCCACTTACCTGTGATGAATGTAAAATTTGCTGCAGATCCTCATAAAACTGCTCAGATTCTACCTCTCCATCATCTGTAGTTGGAGAAAAAACTTGTATCACTGTAATATTGACTTAACTTGTCTGAAATTATTCCGTCTTTATCTATCATATTGCATCTACATAGAATGCACAGGGCAGTGGTAGTATTAATAGAAACTTGAGGTCTTAGGCATCTTAGACATATGTTGGGTAGTTTATCCGGGTCTATATTAGAAACTTGAACGTTTGAAAGTTTGACTGTCATATGGTCGACACCATCTAATCAAACTTTCAAAAGTTCGAATATCTAATAAAAAAAAAAAAACTACACAAAGCACCTACCTGAACGCTCTAAGTAGGGGGGCAAGTCCCCTGCACCCCCACACCTCCCGCTCTTTAAATATACCAACTCTGAGATCGCATTACAGTGCAGAAAAGGGAAGTCTTCCCATTCCACACACGGAGATCTCCGTTACAACATTCAAACATTCAAAAATCCGATCATATGGTGTCGACCATATGAGACTCGTAATTTTGAATGTTTGAACATTCAGTATAGACCCATTTATCCTGTAGAATTGCCATACCATTAGGAAGATTGTTAGTAATAGGGCAAAATGGAATTGTTGGGAGTCAAGGAGGGTGCCACAGGTGACAAACTTGTAACAACAGGTGGTCTGACAACAGACCCTAGCCATTCATGTCTGCAAGAGAAATATGGGCTAGGTTTTTTTTTTTTTTTTGCGACCTTTTCAGCTGGATGAGACAATAAAATATTCAGTGGTTTGGAACTGCTTAGGGACAAAGATTCGTATTTTTGATTACTTACTTTGCATGTTTCCACAGTTGACAATACCTTTGGAGATTAAGGCCTGTAATCTCTACCAGATGTTAATCTTGGCAGACAGAATTACCCAGAAACAAATGTTGGGTACTGAAATAGGGTAGATCAGGAAGGTGTGATGTGTTAGACAGAGGTTACATTTTTTTCTGGCCAGCTACCACTGATTTCTGATCCCCTGTATCTCTATCTCCTTTCTCCCAGGAATCACCACATTGCTGTGGGGAAACCCTGCACATTTCCTTAGCTGAGCAAGTCTTAACTCCCTAGGTGGGAAGATCTTTCAAGCATAAAGCTATGAATGCCCCCAATGACCTGGCAGCAGAATGGAGATGCAAGAGCAATCATACAGTGCCCAGCTTGGTGTGTTTTCATTACTTATCTCCAGATATGATGGGCTTTACCACAAGATGGAATTGCATTAGCATCATGAGAGAGCAGTCCCTACTTATATGTTGAGGTGCCTCACAGTTGTCCCTTACTGTCCCTTACTGTGCAGCAGCTGCCTCCATTGTTATGGTTCCAGTTTCACCACCAAAGCTAGTACCATTGCCATGCCCTTAGCATGCCATCAAACTTTTCCCCTAGAAGAGTTAAGCAGGCATTGTCTCAGCATTTGCTTCCACCCCCATCCCCAATCATGGGCTCCTTCAGTGCCTGAGATGCTAATCAAGCCACTGTCATCTGGGTTACAGCCATGGATTCAGCCCTATACATCATGGAGACAACAGATGGAGTCTGCTTGAGAACTAAGGAGGGATGTCCCTTGATGTCCTGAGAATGCTGTACTTTTTTATGCATGGTAATTACTGGAAGTCAAAATGTAGTTTACCTTTTGTTTTTTCTCAAGAGACACATGCAGTGGTTGTTAGCATGTAATGGTAAACTTCAGGCATACATTTGTCCCTGCCCAAACTACAGTGTGTGGGGTTTTCTATCTGAAAGACTCACTTTTTAATAAGTAGACATGTTCCTGCTGACCTGGGTTTTTGATTCATACATTTGTACCCTGTTTTTCTGTCTGTGACAGCCTCTCTTTACCCTAGGCCAGTAATCAAGGAGCCTCAATCTTCACCACTGACACCGGTGAGAGATGATCACTAAAACAGGAATGGATTTACATAGTGTTTTTGAGATGCAGTTCTCTGCATCAAGTACAGTTTGCCTCAAGAGCACACAGGAAACACGCTCCAGACCTGTGACTGGACCGTCTGTCTCTCCAGATCCCAAACAAGACTCACTTTGGAGCACTGAGTCCCAGTTCCAAGTAACTGACATACCAACACCTGGATATTTCATGTTTGCACACACACACACACACACACACACACACACACACACACACACACACACACACACACACACACACTCATGTGAATGGCTGGCACAGATTTATTAGCTGTGCCCCCCTCTATCCAGACTATAATGTAATCATGCTGCCACCAGTCAACTACTCTAAGGCTGTTACAAGAGTATCCTATTACACTGACTAAAATCAATACTATTATAAATAGTAGAGTGTAACCAAAGCAGCAAGATATTTTGAGTGGCCATGGCATTACTAAAATAAGCACAAGTACTCTCAAGATGTTAAAAGTATTCTCTAAAGGACCAGCCACAATGAAAGGTATAAAAATACTTAATAATAAATAAAATGGAAAACATGAGAATACTAAATATCTAAGTAGAGTAAACACCAGAGTTTCAATCACAGAAGAAATAAAAATAACTCAGTTGGACTGATTAAAACAGATGCAGAAAAACACTACTTAACTTTATCTCACTGTATTTCCTGTCTAAAGAATAACTGTTCCCTAGCTAACTTAATTAATACAGCAAGGCAAGATTAGTTGCTGAGATGCTTACTTCCACAAGGCAAGGTGATGAGCTTCAAACTAAAACTGAACTGAACAACAACTGACTGCGATAACTGACAGGTCTTTTATATTAGGTTCCAAAGAAAGCAAAACAAAACAAGCTGTTTTGAGAGTTCCATCCTCTCAGTGCTGGTTATAGAATGACATCACATTTGATCACCTGATTCTGGTACAGTACACACTCAGAGCTTTGCTAAGATCTGTTGCAGTATCTGAAAGCTATAGAGCAATTTCAGATCCTTCTACTCTTTCCTTCCAGAATTCTTTGTTTAAACATAAACATGTAATCAGTATAATAACACAGTTGATACATTTTAACACAAGCATCTGTACAAGTCTGTGTGACAGTCAAATGATGCAAAATTGTTTACAAAACTCCAGCTAACTATACTGGCATATGTTACTCATGCATTGCCCTACTCTCCCTGGCGCAGATGGCAACACCCCACATTGTTGCAGTATCGTTGAATAGATGGGATTGGAAATGGGTTATATAGCTGGCAGCATTAGGGCACAGCAAGGTTACTTTGCCTCCAGATGGAAAACCCTTAGAGAATTTACAGTTCAGAACCTGTGATTATACATGTTTAAGCAGGCGCAATACTTAGGGTACCCTACCAGACATTTGATCTTCTATGAGTCTGTTAGAAAACAGGATCAAGTCCTGCTTTTATGACCCAGTTTTGAAGAAGAGATGCATTGACTCTTCTTTAGTGTTAAGCATTAGGCAATTTAATTATTATTAGAATGTTTCTTTTGCATGTAGTGCAGAATGTTCTTTGCATTGAGATAGTGTAGCATTTATGTTCTCAGTTCAGACTAGTATGCTGGTTTGTAAACTGATGGTCATATGTATGGCTGTTAAATTATGGCTTAGTAAAAATGTTGCAAATGGAATGTTAAAAATAATCATCCAAGTTCATAGGTACTGTTCTAGATGCCCTTGTGAGCCATTTTAAACCTAGCCAATTTCCCTTTTGACGCTTGCATTAACCTATCCCATTTGGTGTTACATTGGCCTACCCCATCCCATGCTTGATAATTACTATATATTATCCCCAATGAGAATAACTGGGATCATAGCATAAATAATTTGAGAGGGCCCATACATGGGATAAATGTCTATTAGTAGTCCATGGAGCAGTCCTGAGGTAAACTTTCTGTTCCCCATCCATAGTTCCAAGTTGTGTTTGCATATGGACAGGGATGACCAGTGTTTTACATAGATGGGGAGTCTGTTCCAGAGCAGTGGTATCCTCTGCAAAGATGTACCTTTCCCTTTAAACTGTTCTGTTAATACTGCAGAAGAGGTTTAGACCCCTAGACTGAGAATTTCTGATGCCATTTGACGCACTGATGTGCAGAAAATCCATCAATATTGGGCCATCGGATGCCTTGTATGCCAGGCACAGGTCACCACTTAACAGTCTGTAGGGTACCAAGTATAGTGGTTTGAGTTAGTCCATGTAAGACATACTGTTTATAACTTGTATCCTTTTAGTAAGGTATATCTGCGGGCATTCCAGTTGTTGCATGTGTCCTGACAGATACTTGCCAAAGGGGGCACCATACTCAATGATTGGTCTAATGTGGGCTAAGTAAAGGGGAAAGTGACATGGTATAGCATTTGTTCTGTCTAGGCATTTTGGGACAAAATGGTAAATGTGGAACATTTAAAACATAGGTATATAGGGAATACATAAGGGGGCAGAATTGTCCATGGGGGCAGTTAAGAAAAAGAGAAAGAAAAAAATGAGAAGTAGTGTTTAAGAAGGGTTTGAAGAGGGGTGTATTGATTTAGGTACAGGAGGGAAAGTTGTTAAGGGGAGTATTGATTCAAGTACAAGAGGGAGGAAGTTAGCAGTAGGTAATAAGTTTGTGCTGTTGACCGAGAAAGGGTTTGTTGGTCAATAGGCAGCAGGGATAAAAAACTTGTTCACAGAGTAAGTTGATTTTAAAAGGCTTTCTAACTAAAGAGGATTTCTTGCAGCCATTTATTTTCCAAAGCTCTAAGACGACTACTACCAAGACTCTTCGTTCAAAGCTACAAGAGAAGGATAGGCCTGCTAAGAGGTATGAGGTTTACTTTCCTAGGCAGTGTAGTATTCTACAATTTACTTGTTAAGTACTAAATAAAAGGGATAGTTAATTCGCTGACGCAGTTTTCAATCCCATGGAGGATGTGATAGACAACTTTGTGTGCTTCACAGATGCACATGTATTAGCAGTATGGATATCAAATGAAATGTCACCTATAAGGGCTCCAAGGACTCCAGCTGTTTTGTCAACTTTTACAGCTTGGCCATGGAAAATAGCATACAAAGCATTTTTCCACATTTGGGAGGACAGTACATTGTTTGACACTGGAGAGAAGGTAATATGTCCTTCCATATCACTGTTGCAGTATTCTTTACATAAGGACTCACCTGCCAAGGACAGCTGAATTTCTAGCCAGTATACCAAAGCCTTTATTTCTTATTGGCATCATACATCACACATATGCTCCTGGTGCAGGATGTAGGGCATAAAGGTGTCATATGGATGCACACACACAGAACTTCTTTGCTGCCAGTCCAATCGACATTGCTAAACATTGGTCAGAAAGCCCTTCTGTTGTGCTGGTTACCAAGCCATGTTTTCAGACAATTGCATCATTAGAGTTGCTTCTCTTTCTCTTATTAGTTGTGGTTATTATGTTCATGTCACACAGAAAGGGACAATGTCAGCGTGGGACGCACAAATGTGGCACTCACAAAATTGTACAAGTCTACCTGCGACGTGCAAAATAAACACCCTGAGTTTGCTCATGTGATAACTGGTGATTTTAATCAGGCTGCTCTAATGTCAGTACTCCCCCATTACTACCAGTATGTAAACTTTCCAAGAAGGGATAGGAGCACCTTGGATAAAGTGTACACCAGTATAAAGCAAGCCTACAAAGCAGTGCAGCATCCACACCTCAGCGGCTTGGGTCATCTTTCTATCATGCTGATGCCTGCTTATAAACCTGCTTTGGTCAGGGAGAAACCCATGGTGAAAGAGATCAGGATTTGGCCTGAGGGAGCATTATCAACTCTCCAGGATTGTTTTGAGTGCACTAACTGAGCATTTTCAAGCAGGCAACCACAACAGACCTGCACATTGACCTAGATGAATACACCAAAGCAGTGATGGCTTATATCATAAATGTGTTGATGATGTCACAGAGATCAAAAGCATCATCACAAGAGCTAACCAGAAGCCATGGCTTACAAGTAAGGTCTGTGATCTTCTGAAGGCATGCAATTCAGCATTCAAGGCAAATGACAGGGAAGCCTTAAGTGTGGCAAGGGCAAACATGAAGAAAGGCATAAAAGAGGTTAAGAGGGAATATGGGAGGCAGGTACTAAACCACTTTGAGGACATAAGGGATACCAGACAGTTGTGGCAGGGTATACAACAAATTACTGACTATAAAATGAGAGTTGCACAATGTGATGATGACACTGACTTCCTAGATATGGTGAGTACCTTTTTTGGAAGATTTGAGGAAAGGAACACCACAACTTTGCAAAGGTTACACACAGAGTTGTATGATGCAGTACTCAGCCTTAGCCCGATGGAAGTAAAAAGGGTGCTACTGAAAGTCAGTCTCAGAAAGGCGGCCGGTTCAGATAATATCTTGGGTAAGGTGTTAAAGAGCTGTGCAGACCAACTATGTACAGTACTCAAGGATATATGTAACACTTCACTTGGCCTAGCAAAGGTCCCTTCATGTTACAAAGTAACAAATATAATCCCTCTACCCAAAAAAAGCCTCACCCTCCAGCTTCAGGCCTGTTGCTCTAACATCCACAGTTATGAAATGTTTTGAGAGGCTAGTTAAGAAACACCCATTTGTGGAACTACCATCAACTTTTGATCCACTGCAGTTTGCCTGCAGAGAAAACTGATCCATGGCTGATGCAATAGTGGTCATATTGCATCTTGCTCTTGAGAATCTGGAGAGCAAGGACAGCTGTGTGAGAATGCTATTCATCGACTTTAGCTCAGCATTTAACACAGCTGTCCCTATGTAATCGATCAATAAGCTAGTATATCTGGGCATCAGCAAACACATCTGCAGTTGGGTCCTGGACTTTAACAGGCCACAGAAAGTTTGTGTGGGCAAAATACCTCTAGGAGCATAACACTCAACACAGGAGTTCCTCTTTCTTAGCCCCCAACTGTTTACTATCCTAACCCATGACTGCACAGCAAACTTCAGTACAAATTATATCATCAAGTTTGCTGATGACGCCATAGTCGTGAATCTCATCAGGAGTGAGGATGAGAGTGCATACAGAGAAGAGGTTAACACATTGCCTGGTGTGCAAGAAGCAACCTTGACCTGAATGTAAATAAAACAAATAGATCATTGTAGACTACAGGAAGAGGAAGGCAACCCATACACCACTCCTGATCAACAGCTAGACAGTGGAAAGGGTAAGCAGTACCAAACTCCTCAGTTCATATCTCTGATGATCTTGCTTGGTCTGGGAACACCTACTAAATACTTGAAAAAGCACACCAACATCTCCACTTTTTGACAAGACTCAAAAAGGCAAAACTATCATTGTCAGCACTTTCCACCTTCTACAGTGCAGCAGTTGAAAACATCCTAACATCTAATTTCTCGGTATGGTATGGAAGCTGTTCGGTCTCAGATAAGAAATCTCTGCAGAGAGTGGTGAGAGTTGCCAAGATGATAACTAGCACTACTGTGCCCACAATCCAGGATCTTTATACATCAAGGAGCCTAAAGGGAGCCACCAAAATACTAAATGACTCCACTCATCCTGCAAGCAATCTGTTTATGAGCCTGTCATCGGGTAAAAGATACCACAGTATTCGATGCAGGCCAACTAGATTCAAAGACAGTTTTTATGTGAAGGTGATTAGACTTCTTAACTCCAACATTAGGTCTGATCATAGACAGGTCAGGATGTTGGGACTTCCCATTCACTGTGAGATATTATTTTATCTATTATTTATTAAGCTAAGCCAACCATTATAATTTATACTACTAACCCAGGTGTAATATTTTTTTCTTCAGCTGCTACTGCTATGTGCTTGTTCACCCATAATGTGGTACATGGTTCATGTGTAACGCTATTACTTTAACCTTGCTGCTAGCTCTGTCTTTTTAGTATCTTAACAAGTGTGCATTTCTATGAGTATATGTAGCTCTATACATAAGTGTAAAGTTGATTTATAAGATGTTGGTAGTATTATTTTATGTTGTTTTAAATTATGTCATTCTATGTATGTGGTTTCTTTTTTTTTTTTTTTTTGTCTGACCCATGAATAGCTGATTGCATAGAATCTCATTTAATCTGCACTTGTGCAGATCTGAATGACAATAAAGTTACTTTTGACTTTGACAGATTCTGTATAAAAAAACATCATGACCAGTGTCTCTTCTGTTTGGGTGCTTCCTGTGATCAGACTCGATGCTGTTTCTTTCAGCCATTTGTGTCTAAAACCGTATGCAGTTGTCTATCCTCCTTGTCCATATAGCTAGAGAACCAGCGTCTGAAGCTTTTGGCTCATGGTGCTATGTCAGAATCCTCCTGTGTCAAGGGCCAGCCATTTGTCAAAACGAAGGCCAAAAATATTAGGTCTGAACCCACTGCTGTCTATTCTCTGAAGGATTTATTTTTCGAGCCTGGTGAAAGTCCAGAGGACCATCTGTTGTTTGCTTTGAATTCCTCTGCCATGACACTATCAGAGGCCGGCATGGATCCAGCTTCTCACACATCCTCAGAGGATTTTCAAACGTTTGTACCTGACATTGAGAGCTAATTTCAGCTGATTATTTCTGAAGGCCCTAGTGGGATTCCTCAGATCGTAGTATGGGAGAGGATTCCTATAATTATTAAATCTTGCAAGGAGTCTGACCCTGCAAGAGGGTTGTGTGTGAATGTCCCACAGAAAAGAAGCAAAAAGCAAAGCATTTTTCCTCTGTTGTTAAGATTCCCCAAAGTGAATGACAGAATTTCACTCAGGGGTTGTTTAAAGCTTTGATGGACTTGAAGCCTCCTCAAGAGGTATCAGTGCCTGCTCCTCCCTGGTCTTCTACTCCACTTAAGAGAAGACCCAGAAATTGGATTCCTCAGAAGAGGAAGGAGAAGATGACTGTTAGTTGCCTGTCTGGAGCCAGAATCTGCCAAATTGCGCATGCACTCCAGTCATTGCACCACAGGTATGATTCCGCCATAGTCCATGTTGGTGTAAATGACCTGAGGTGTACCACCCTGGACTACATGAAGAGAGACATTATAGATATCTCTAAATACATGTCTCTGGTTTGTATGTGCTTAGCATTTAGCAATATGTTACCTTTACCAAGGATGATGCCACAGTATGAAAAGAATATGTTTGATTTTAACAGTTGGCTGAGTTTTTGGTGTCATTCTAAGGGGATTCAATATTTATCAGCATGGGAAGACATGGCTTTGCTAAGGATGGTTTACACTTGTCCTCTAGGCTTTCATATACTGGCTAAAACTTTATCTTGCCCCATAGTGCCTTTTTTAGGCAATGCCAAGTTGACAAACCTACCGACATATCAAAATCAACTCAACTGAACCTCAAGGTACCACTGGTCAATACCAGGGGCCTAAACAAAAAAAAAAAAATACACTCCCTCCAAGCAATTTTCATCCTGGAGAATATAGACATCTGTGCAGTTATTGAGACTTGGTTTAAAGCCGCACAGAGTACCTTGGCAATGCAAGATTTCAGTGCCTTCCACACTTTTAGATCAGTAGAAGCACAGACAGGGATTAAAGGTGGAGCTGTTTTGATATATGTAAGTAACGAGCATACCTTTAGGTTAGTTATACAGGATGATGATAAGTTATAGTTCACCTTCGATTTCCTACAAAGCGCATACTTACACCTACTGGAGACACTCAACATCCAACCTAACAACATACTTTTGGGGGACTTTAGTCACCCCTCTATAGACTGTGAGGCCTACACACCCTGAAATCTGCAGCTTCAGAGATTCCTGGGCTGGTTGTTTGAAAAGCAAGAACTGTAGCCTGACACACTTATTGCTTTCTTTAGAGCCATAGTAGAGATGTGAAGGGGTATTTGCCATTGGAGCAAGCTCTTAGAGGATGCAGTCAGCACTCCAGAACAGATACTAAGCAATCCCTGCAAGGAGTTATGTAATCATTTAATAAGTTGTAAATAGTAGAAATACAAACACCCGTGACCATTTAGTCCATGCACCCACTAGAGGTTCCGTCATACTCACAAATATAGAAGAATGCTGCACCACCCAATTGTCACATCCTCCCTGGTAAGGTCTGACCATAAAACTGTATCTTTCAAATTCAAAATATCACAGTAGCCGCAGTTTACTCAGTAACAGTTAGGAACTATATTCCAAGGCAAACTACTCTATATTAAGGAAAGTATGCCAAAATTAAATACCCTTCCAAACCAAGAGAACACAGTAGCCTCTACAGAATTGTTCACATAAACTCTGTACAACCATGACATTGTTCATGTTGGTGTAAATGACCTGAGACATACCTCCCTGGACTACATGAAAAGTGACATGGAAGAGCTCTCTGATCATGTAGCCCAGGCTGGTATGACCTTGACCCTTTGTAGCATCCTGCCCTCACCAAGAATAATACCTCAGTATAAAGAAAAAATGATCAATTTCAACAGTTGGCTAAGCTTCTGGTGTCATTCAGGGGATCCAGTGTCTGTCAGCCTGGGACGACATGCTAGACAAGTCGCATTCCTTCTCAAGTGACGGCTTGCACCTGTCACCCCTAAAAAAAAGGCTTTTCGAAATGCAAGTATCGTTGCATATCGTTTTGTTGCATTATTGTTGCAGTATCGTTGAATAGATGGGATTGGAAATGGGTTATATAGCTGGCAGCATTAGGGCACAGCAAGGTTACTTTGCCTCCAGATGGAAAACCCTGAATTTACAGTTCAGAACCTGTGATTATACATGTTTAAGCAGGCGCAATACTTAGGGTACCTTACCAGACATTTGATCTTCTATGAGTCTGTTAGAAAACAGGATCAAGTCCTGCTTTTATGACCCAGTTTTGAAGAAGAAATGCATTGACTCTTCTTTAGTGTTAAGCATTAGGCAATTTAATTATTATTAGAATGTTTCTTTTGCATGTAGTGCAGAATGTTCTTTGCATTGAGATAGTGTAGCATTTATGTTCTCAGTTCAGACTAGTATGCTGGTTTGTAAACTGATGGTCATATGTATGGCTGTTAAATTATGGCTTAGTAAAAATGTTGCAAATGGAATGTTAAAAATAATCATCCAAGTTCATAGGTACTGTTCTAGATGCCCTTGTGAGCCATTTTAAACCTAGCCAATTTCCCTTTTGACGCTTGCATTAACCTATCCCATTTGGTGTTACATTGGCCTACCCCATCCCATGCTTGATAATTACTATATATTATCCCCAATGAGAATAACTGGGATCATAGCATAAATAATTTGAGAGGGCCCATACATGGGATAAATGTCTATTAGTAGTCCATGGAGCAGTCCTGAGGTAAACTTTCTGTTCCCCATCCATAGTTCAAGTTGTGTTTGCATATGGACAGGGATGACCAGTGTTTACATAGATGAAGTCTGTTCCAGAGCAGTGGTATCCTCTGCAAAGATGTACCTTTCCCTTTAAACTGTTCTGTTAATACTGCAGAAGAGGTTTAGACCCCTAGACTGAGAATTTCTGATGCGATTTGACGCACTGATGTGCAGAAAATCCTTCAATATTGGGCCATCGGATGCCTTGTATGCCAGGCACAGGTCACCACTTAACAGTCTGTAGGGTACCAAGTATAGTGGTTTGAGTTAGTCCATGTAAGACATACTGTTTATAACTTGTATCCTTTTAGTAAGGTATATCTGTGCATTCCAGTTGTTGCATGTGTCCTGACAGATACTTGCCAAAGGGGCACCATACTCAATGATTGGTCTAATGTGGGCTAAGTAAAGGGGAAAGTGACAGGGTATAGCATTTGTTCTGTCTAGGCATTTTGAGACAAAATGGTAAATGTGGAACATTTAAAACATAGGTATATAGGGAATACATAAGCAGAATTGTCCATGGGGGCAGTTAAGAAAAAGAGAAAGAAAAAATGAGAAGTAGTGTTTAGAAGGGTTTGAAGAGGGGTGTATTGATTTAGGTACAGGAGGGAAAGTTGTTAAGGGGAGTATTGATTCAAGTACAAGAGGGAGGAAGTTAGCAGTAGGTAATAAGTTTGTGCTGTTGACCGAGAAAGGGTTTGTTGGTCAACAGGCAGCAGGGATAAAAAACTTGTTCACAGAGTAAGTTGATTTTAAAAGGCTTTCTAACTAAAGAGGATTTCTTGTAGCCATTTATTTTCCAAAGCTCTAAGACGACTACTACCAAGACTCCTCGTTCAAAGCTACAAGAGAAGGATAGGCCTGCTAAGAGGCATGAGGTTTACTTTCCTAGGCAGTGTAGTATTCTACAGTTTACTTGTTAAGTACTAAATAAAAGGGATAGTTAATTCGCTGATGCAGTTTTCAATCCCATGGAGGATGTGATAGACAACTTTGTGTGCTTCACAGATGCACATGTATTAGCAGTATGGATATCAAATGAAATGTCACCTATAAGGGCTCCAAGGACTCCAGCTATTTTGTCAACTTTTACAGCTTGGCCATGGAAAATAGCATACAAAGCATTTTTCCACACTTGGGAGGACAGTACATTGTTTGACACTGGAGAGAAGGTAATATGTCCTTCCATATCACTGTTGCAGTATTCTTTACATAAGGACTCACCTGCCAAGGACAGCCGAATTTCCAGCCAGTATACCAAAGCCTTTATTTCTTATTGGCATCACACATCACACATATGCTCCTGGTGCAGGATGTAGGGCATAAAGGTGTCATATGGATGCACACACACAGAACTTCTTTGCTGCCAGTCCAATCGACATTGCTAAACATTGGTCAGAAAGCCCTTCTGTTGTGCTGGTTACCAAGCCATGTTTTCAGACAATTGCATCATTAGAGTTGCTTCTCTTTCTCTTATTAGTTGTGGTTATTATGTTCATGTCACACAGAAAGGGACAATGTCAGCATGGGACGCACAAATGTGGCACTCACAACAATACTGGAAAAGTGTAGTGTCCCGGAAATCACAGACGCACAGGTGAAAACAGCCCATTCAAAAGCCAAAAAGGCTGCATCTTGCACGAACTACAGAATGAACTAACCCCCCACCTAAACACACTGTTCAACCTCAGCCTCTCCACAGGCTGCGTGCCCATAGAATGGTGCACAGTAACGGTTATTCCACTCCACAAAGGAGGGGCCACAACTGACCCTGATAACTATCACCCCATAAGCCTGACTAGCTGGGTCTGCAAGGCTATGGAGCGCATCATCATAGAACTCATTAACAAAGACATTGGGAGCCTCCAAACACTTGACCAGACCCAGTTCTGCTTTAAGGGCAGATCATGCCTACTAAACTTGGTAGACTTCTTCAAGACAGTCACCAAAGCCATAGACGAGGGAAAGGTGGTTCACACAGCCTACCTTGACCTCGCCAAGGCTTTCGACACCATTCCCCACTCAGGTATTATAGAAAAACTCATCAGTCGGAACATAAGTCCCTACGTCACGAGATGGGTTGCCAACTGGCTTACATGACAGAAATCACACGGTAAGAGTAGCGGGCTCCAGGTCCGACTCTAACCAGTCACAAGTGGTGTCCTGCAAGGCTCGGTCCTAGGACCCCTACTGTTTGGCATACTTCTCAGAAGTACAGGCAAACACAGGAGGACTATGGCTAACTAAGTTCACCGATGACTGCAAACTGGGAGCCATAATTGACTCTCCGGCTGACATGAACATCCTCCAAAAGGGCCTTACTGAGACGGATACCTGGTGTCAAAGTCATGGCCTCAAGCTAAATGCCAAAAAATGCATAGTCATCCCTTTTGGGAAAAATAAAACACCCATGAATTACCACATAGATGGCAGCCCCCTTAATACAGAAGAGGTAATAAGAGATCTGGGGATCCAGGTAGATAGTAATCTCTCCTTTGACAATCATATTGCCAAAGTAGTTAGGAAACCCTTTGTAGCCCATCTAATTACTAAAGAGTTTGCATCTAGAAATAAAGAGGTTATAGTGCCCCTCTACTCATCACTCATCAGACCCGTCATAGAGTACATTTGTGATGTACCTCACAAAACACTTCCAACAGCTGGAAAGAACACAAAAGTACCTCACCAAGAGGATTACTGGCCTCAAACATATGTCCTATGCAGCCCGACCGAAAAAACTCTGGCTGTACTCAGTGGCATATTGCATACTCAGAGGTGATTTCTGCCTGACGTACAAAGCCATGTTCAACTCAGAATTGATGGACATGCTCCACCTAAAGAAATCCAAGTCACAGCGTGCCACGCTCTCTAGTGAGCTAAACCTCACCACACCAAGAAATAGAACATGCTGGAGGGATAGATTCCTGTCACAGAGACTCCACATGCTTTGGAACAAAATTCTAAACTACATTAGGCAGAGCCTCTCACTAACACTATTCAAGAGAAACCTTGACAAGTAGATGGGTAACAGAAAATACACCCCTGAGATCATTTCATTGGCTCTGCTTGACAGAGGATCAGTTTATTAATCAATGGGGCGGCAAAAACCAACACACTCTGGCTAGGCTTATAAATGCTGTCGGGCAGATAGCCTAGTACCTACCTATGAACCTATGAACCTATGACAGTGACTCCATAGAGGCTGCTGTACCTGTCAGAAGTAAGCCCAAAACAAACTCCAATCATATCACCCTGGCAGGTTATAAAACAAAAGCAAAAAATATTGTGGCTAAAATCAGGAAGTGCAACTCTCGTGAAGATAAGAACGGTCTCATCAAATTAAACAGGCAACTAAGAGAGCTAAGTTTGAGGTCAAGATAGCATCTCAAGTGAAGGAAAACCACAAGGCCTTCTTCATGTCAGAAACCTCAAAGGCAACACACACCAGTGTGCTGAACTGATGGTTAAAGGTGCCACATTGACTTAGCCTGGTGGTATAGCAAATCTGCTGGTTGACAAAATCAGTTCCAGCTTTGCTCCACACTCATCCCTAGCCACCCCCCAAGAAATACCTTCAAACATAATCTCTCTAACTGTAAAAAGAGTACATGTCCTCGCTGCACTTGCTATGGCCCTGATAATATTCCAGGATGTCTCCCAAATAATCTAAAATATGACCTATCAGGGCCACTGGATTTACTGTTTAACTATAGTCTCAAAACAGACTTCATGCCACAAGAATGGAGGACTGCAGCAGTCATCCCATTTCATTAGGGCAGAACACCAACAGATCACAGAAACTACAGGACCATTAGCCTGAGTAGTCTTATATGCAAAGGCATAGAAAGAATTATCATGGAAATGATCAACAAAGGTATAAAACACCTTCAGACACTGGATCTGTCATAGTTTGGTTTTCACAAAAACAGATCAGCAAAATGTAACTAGAAACTCCAGGACAAAGTCCACGGCAGCAGATGCAGGACAGTAACCAAATCTTTTAACTCAAAGCTATGCCTACTGAACATGTGGACTTCTTTGAGAAGGTCACCAAGGCAATGGATAAGGGTAAAACAGTGCATACTGCCTACCTTGACCTGGCTAAGGTGTTTGATAACATACCCCAATTGGGCATTGTTAACAGACTTATGGAATTCATCATAAACACCTATATGATGTGCAGGATAGCCAAATGGCTCACAGATAGGACCAAGGAAGTTAGGAGTGGTGAGTCCACCTCTACAAAGAGGAATGTCACCAGTGGAGTTCTACAGGGCTCCGTGGTGGACCTACTCCTCTTTGGCATCTACTTCTCTGAAGTAAAGGCCAATGTTGAAGGCCTCTGGTTGACCAAGGTTGCAAATGGTTACAAACTGGGAGTAGTCCTAGAATCCCCCCCCACCACCACCGAGATGCAAATATCTTACAAGAGTCTTTAACACAGGCAAATTATTGGTGTCAAAGCTGCAGCTTAAAACTCAGTGCCAATTAATGCATTTTAGCAGCTTTTGGGAAGTTTACCACCCCAGGCAACTATCATTCATAAAACTCTCCTTAGAGTAGACCTGCTAGTCAGGATCACATGTAGACAGTATCCTTGCCTTTGATTAATATGTTTCCAAGGTAGTAAGGAAATTCTTCTATGTTGTTCAAGTTATAAGTAAGAGTATGGCAGCTAGGTCCAGGGAAGTCATTGTACTGCTATACTCGGCCGTTATCAGACCCATCATCATTATGTATAATGCCTCCTTCGGTATGTACCTGACTAGATGTATGGCAACAACTAGAATGTCTGCAAAAGTTCCTTACTAAAATATTACAGGTCATAAATGCAGTGTCATATGCAGATAACCTCAGAGCCCTATATCTATACTTTGTCTCCTACAGACTTCTGAGAAGCGATCTATTCCTGGCATACAAGTCATCACTGGACCCCTACTCTGATGAACCTTTTGCATATCTGCAAAACAAACAGCATCAGTACTGCTAGATCTAAAGACCTAAATTGTGCTTGCAAAACACATAGGACATATTGGAGAGACAGTTTATGCACCTTAAAGAATTCCCATTTTCTGGAATAGGCTCCCCATCCATGTGAAACAAAGTTCCTCCCTAACCCTATTTAAGAGTAACTTGGGTCACTGGATGAGAAATCAAAAATTCACCCCTGGTCTGGCACCTATGTTGCTGATGGACAGAGGCAGTCATTAAATCATGCCATAACCAGTAGTCACCCTCTGTATAAACATCTAAACCATATAACATGCGAGATGCATTTGGGTTGCACGGCTAGGCTTATAAAAAGCCGTGTTAGTTGTTATCCTTGTATACACTTATGAATATTAACTATTCATATGTGACATTGTTTTGTTTGAAGTAATGTGATATCAGGGGGAATTAAAGACAGTGCTTCCAATTTTGTAGTCATATTCATATTTAGAGACTCGAACAATGAAGTCAGTTTTTGACATCTGAGGAAAAGATGTAGAGAAGTAGTAGTCCCAGGACAGAGCCTTGAATGGATTCCATTGGTGAAAAGGGATGGTGAAGATAGAAGCCCTCCTTTTCTTACCTGTTGTGTACAACCATGTAGTCAGTTGTGCATCCAAGTAATTATGGCTTCATTTACGTTCAGATTCCTAAATATGATCCATTTTGAAGACATGAAGAAGGAGGTTTCCCATGCATACCTGAATAAGTTTCAAGATTATTCTGTGCATCACCTTGCATATAATGGGTATGAGGCTGATTGGTCTATAATTACTGTGTTCTCTGAAAGGATGTCTCTTGAGGATTGAGGCCAAATTATCCTGCCTCCAGATATCAGGAACATAGCAATTTTTACTGTTATGCTAAGAATGTGCTAGGATGTAATAGGCTATTTTTATTGCATAAATTTGCATTCCTCATATCTCATGTCATTCTGTGGAAGGCAGAGGTAATCATTTCATGTATAATTTCTTGGGGGATATTGCTGCAGGTGGAGAGGGTGGATACAATTTGTCTTTGTGACCTAAAATTTGCTACAAACCTGTATTCCATTGTGTTGTGCAATATGTGTTGGGTCTGCTCTGGTGGAACCATATATTTCTAGCATACTTCATTCTTGTTTATTTCCCTTCATTTTTCAGATGTGGTTGCAGGGATGCCTTTTGTTGTCACTAACTTTGCTGGTTTATTTTACCTTCTATGAAGATTTACTTTTTTAAGTTTTTTTTAATGCTTTCATTTCGGTTGTCTGCCTAGTTTGATTTTTTTCATTTGTTAGCATGGTAGGGGAACTTATATATATGTCACACATTTCATTCATGACCTAGGTCACAAGGCCAAGGGCAAATAATATGCCCTGATATTCAACTAACACACTGCCTCACTGGCATTTGGGTAGTAGTGCCTTTCTACCCTCCATTGGTAGGCTACTAAATCTCAGAGTCCCTCCCACTGCCTGTATGTGGGTGTGAAGGACCACTTGGCAGTACATGGACTGCCTTATTCACCCAATGACAGAATCCTTTCAGTTTTCTATTGCCTTAGTAAGCGAAGGTTCTCTTGGAAGACTGATCCTTACTCTGGCTTTCTTCAGCTGCTGCGCTTAGATAAGTACTTTTTGGTTTTGCTTCCTCCCTTTGTTTTGTATCAGTGCTTGAATAGTGTATTCTGCTGCTTTGACTGTTTTTTTTTTTCTGAGTAGAAATTTGTATATGCCTGCACAGTAAAAGGCTTATAGTTTTTATAAGATGAGTCTTGGTTTCTGGGGATTTTTAACCCTTAAAATGTTTTTTTTTATGGCCATTTGTAAATGTGTAACTGAGTTTTTGTATTAGGAACGTTTTGGTACAGTTCGGCTCATTACCTTGTGCTTCCACGTCCATGAGTTAATTGTGCATGTCCTCCAGGGTGGGATCATTGCCTGGTTCAGGTTTAGGTACAAGAGAACCAAATTCTGTAGGTGTAGGGGAAGTCAGAGGTGCAGAATTTCTTGCCAGTGTTGATACATCTCCCCCTATGGGTTTCCCCACTAGTGTACTGTATGCAAAAAAAAAAAAAAAAGAAATAGAAGTTCTACCATCTTGCAGAGCATCAGTCTCTGACTTTGTTTTCACCTGAGCTGGTGACTGTGGTTAGAGTCATTATTTAGGTCACTGATTATGTGGTGCAGACCCTGGATATGAGTAACATCAACTCTCCTAACCCCATTCAACCTCCCTAAGATCCTGATTTTGAAGGGAATCTAGGGTTTCAGATGTGTCAGTTTGACCACGTTTAGAAGCCCAAACAGATGTTTTCTTTTTTTAAATGCTGGCTAGATTTAGGGGCATATTCAGTTGGGAGCAATCATCCATTGGCTGTTCATGAGATTAGCTGGGTATATGATTTTAAAGAGGATGAGGCTGCAGACGTGGTGACCTTCCCTCCATTGATCCCAGTGTTGGAAGATGGTTTTAAGAAATTTTGCTCTGCTGAACGAGTCTCTGTAGTTTTAAGAAACTCAGGGTGTACTCGCCCACGTCTTTCCTCCAAGCCCCATGTTAGAAAACCTTTCTTCTGTGTCCACTGTAACCTTTTCCAATAAAAAAACACAATCTTCTTCAAACCAAGTCCCTCAAGATAAACTAGGCAAGTGGTTAGAATCTCTTCCCAGATGGTGGTCTACTTTTTGGTTCTTCTGCTTCCTGTATCCTTTTTTTCACTCTTTTGGTTATCTGTGTACCTATATTATTTTTTACCACCTACATTCCATTTTGCCAGTAATGTGGCTTGCTGATTTATTTATATTTAACAAACAGCTTAGTATAGCATGAATGACTCAGCTTTGATACTTGATGTTTGTTGCTAGCTAGTATTGCATCATTTGTTGTTTGTTATTGACACGCCTCCTACAGGATGTACTTAACTGTTCATGTACTATGTTTTAGTACTGCACTGTTTCTGATTGTACTTTAAATATACACACACACACACATATATATATATGTATATATATATATATATATATATATACATACATACACACAGAGAAGAGAGAGAGAGTTGTGAATATTTTCTGTCTAGGACAGTGTGGCTGAAAAGCCAGATCAGACTAGGGTTTGTTTATTTATTATATATTTTATTGCATATGTTAATTTACATAATGTAATTCATACATAACGTTTCTGTACAGCTGTCTACTCATGTTGATATTCTTGAAGTACTTAGAGAAACAAAATTTTAAACCACTGCCTGATTTTTCTTTCTGTTCTATAGATCCATGTAATTGAGGATGACAGAAGTCGCAGAGCAGGACAAGTATACCCAACTAATATCAGAGGACAAGTCCCTCCCCTTGTTACCACAGATTGTGTGATTCAGGACCAAGGTGTGATTCTCTTTTTTTATCTTTATTTGTAACTATATATCAAAGTGGCTGACGCACAAAAAGTTGTAGCTGGTTGTTTGAAAAGCAAGAACTCTAGCCTGACACACTTATTGTTTTCTTTAGAGTCTCAGTAGAGATGTGGTGAAGGGGTATGTAACCTTGGAGCAAGTTGTTAGAGGATGCAATCCCTGCAAGTGGTTATGTGATCATTTTAAGTTGTAATTGCAGTCGTAGTTTATTAAATGGTATTCAGTGAAATGGGCTGTTGCTGTAAGGGGGGACAGGGGTGCAGTCAGCACTGTATAATAGTTGCTCGTTGGTCCTAGGATTACTAGGTTGCAAGCAGTGTCAAAAATCATATAAGCAGCTGTGATTGTGTTTGTGACTGCTTAAAT
Organism: Protopterus annectens; assembly: GCF_019279795.1. Taxonomy (NCBI): domain Eukaryota; kingdom Metazoa; phylum Chordata; order Ceratodontiformes; family Protopteridae; genus Protopterus; species Protopterus annectens. Next base: position 1,431,720,009 of record NC_056728.1, read on the forward strand.
GTCATTTAGATACTAATGCCCTTGTGTCAAAATGAAGTTGTAGGAATGAACTATTAGGAATTAGCATCACATAGTAGCTCTGCCTGTGTGAAGAGGGGAAATGGGAAACCTTTTTGTTTTTTTGGTCCTTAACTTTCATCTTGACTTAAGAATGGGTGGAGGGTTGCCTTTTGGGACCATTGCCAAGGGCAGCTGTGGATCTAGTTACAGCTGTGACTTTCTTTAAGGAAGGTCCAAAGCAGAAGATAGTCTTGTCACTTGTTGAACAGTGTTTTTATACTGTAGAGTTGCCAATTGTATCACTGAAAATGTTATAACAGCATTGCTGATTATCCTTTTCGTACAAACTAGTTCTTGTGTTACCGGTTCTAGTTTCCGTGACAAGCTTGTACTTGCAGTTTATTTCCAATACTATGCTTAACATTTCTAGGCTTCTGACATATCTTAACTAAAATAGAGACAGGTGTGCTATTACTATGTACGAGACCACAAAATTGAAAGAGAGACTCCATCTTGATATCCCACCTATCACAGAGGAGAGCTGTAATTTGAGTGGCAAGGAATAGTTTCAGGTGATACAAAATTAAAGTGTAGATGAGGTTAAACTTATACATATGTGTAGTATCTGGTTAGATTTTTCATAATAGTTTTGATGATAGAGATACATTTCATCTGACTTAACTAATATAAAACAATCTGTTTTCACTTGTAGCATTGCACACATACATCATCAGCTGAAAGTCAAAGCCAGCTGCTATGACAACCACAGTTGTGCTTAAAGACTAAGCAGTATATGTAAAAATGTTGCAGAATGTCTTGTACTTTATTTGAAGTACTGGAATTTGGCAATACAGTACGTGTGATGAAATGCTTATAACACGTGTATAGTTTGATCTGGAAGATTGCAGATGGGAGTTCATTTTATTTATTGTTATTTTATGCAAAGGCCATACATAACACTTTTTCTTCTTCTTTCGGCTTTTCCCGGTTAGGGGTCACCACAGCGAAACTCCGGTCCGCTAATGATTGGCAGTAGATTTTGACGTGCTGGCTTGCCAGGCCTAATGCACAACCTTCAAAGAAGGAACGCCCATTCATGTGTGTCGCCACACAGAAGACGCTGTGAGAATCGAACGAGCAACGTCTAACTGTGAGGCGACAACGCTACCGCAGCACCACCACACATAACACTAAAAGTAACAAATACACAGTGCCATGCTCAGTGGGCATCTACTAACTAGTTCCATTCCAGTTTTTGCTTTTATTAGACATCTCAGTTTTTTGTGTCCATTATTTTAAGCTAACATAAGTTTTTTTTTCACCACTGCTTGATTCCTTTCTCATACGCAAGTGATCTGTGATGGTGCTTTAATTTTCTGTTAATATAAGGTCTGTTTGTTTAAAAATTCAGGTAAGATGTTGAGTGAGACCAGTACCGGATTATGGGCCGAGAGCTGAAAATTGTAAGGGGACATTTATGTAGTGTGATAACAGCATAAGGTTTCAGACTAAACTGAGAGTAGAAGTAGCAGGGCCTATTTCAGATGTGTAGGCTTAGAGGTGCAGGTCCACCAACCTTCTTGCTAATCCAGCCCTGGGTGAGACTCAGGCACATAGTCTGCACTAAGAATTGTCAGTGCACTAAAAATTTTAGGAAAAAGGCTTAGTCTTGATTCAGGGAGAACTATCCAGTACTGTTGCAGAATTGATATGATATACATTACTGTGCATCAAGTAGACAGTTGTTGTACAATACATACTCAAAAAGTTATATTACATGACCAAGAGTACCAATGCAGTCCACATATGTCTTGTAATCCTTTCAGAGTCACACTTCCAGCATACTCAGATATGAGCATACATACACACACACACACACACACACACACACACACACACACACATACACACTCACATGCTCACTCACTCACACACTTGTAAATATATAATCTGAAGTTGTTAATCTTCTTCCTATTCATCACTGATGGGTTCGGTTCCAAGCCCTCAGAACCGAGTCGGCCTAATATCAAGCTCGTGTACGCCAAAAACTCTTGAGCTAAGCTGCTACCCACAATGCCCTTCTCCCAGTTACCTCAGATCTCATTTGCCGTGCAGCCATATAGCAGTGTTTCACCACGCTCTCCAGGTAAGTGTTGTATTTTCTAAAAATTTATTGTATTTTGGAAATGTTTTCTCTTCTAACTTTTTTTCCTACCTTGTTATCTATACCTAGCTCTATCTATGGGTATCTTTCTCTTACCATCGTTGATAAATGCCTTTCTCTGCCCTCATGATATTCTTAATGCCATTGTTGGTATTTCTTCTTCTCTTCTCTTTCTATAACCTTTTGGATTATTGGATTGTATACTGGATATGTCTAATAAAATAGGGACTTTGGGGTTCAAACATTGCACTTCCAGCAAAGGCAAACTCCACAACAGCGACTTGCATGATGAGTGTGTCTATTGTATGGGGGTTTCCCACTTGTCTGTGAAACCTCCTTGCCAGATTTGTCTCAGTTTCGGTCAGCAGATGCTGACTGAAAGGAAAAATAAACTTATTTTGAAAGGCCTGCTTTCTTCACCTTTTTCAGAGTCCCTTTCTGTATCGGAGGTCTCAACTCCGCCATCGAAGGACAAGAAACATCCTCATTCTGATCCCTCTTCACTGACCGGTGATAAGGGTAAGCCTCCCAAACATAAGGCCCACAAGTCTTCTACGGGAGCACATGATCGCTTCCTCGGCTCCGACCACTTCGGTTCTGAGTTCAGCTCCACTGGCCTCCATGGACATTACTAGGACTTCCACATCAGCACCGTATTCGGCACCGACTTTACGTTTCCAAGTGTGGTAACGTCTCCAGCCTTATTGCCTTCTGTAACCTCTGCACCCACCTCACCCCTGTTCGCTCCGAAGTCGGTCCCGACTATCTCTTTGGATCCGGTGATGACTTCCACTCCAGCTATCTCCTAGGCTCAGAGCCCTTTCTCAGCACCGATAGTGCCCCTTCTGCCTGTCTCAAAGTTGGAATCTTCAGTGCCGACTTTTCCTACACCACGGACCCAGTACTCCCCATCTTTGGACCCGTTTTCAGGACAAGCTTATAGCCCTGTTTTGGACCAACCTGACTCCCCCTATAGAGTGTCGGTAAGGTCCACCAGGAGTCTATCTAAATTGGATGTGGTGCGTCTGTTCGATCAGCTGTTAACAGCCAGAGGGATTACAAATTTTCCAAAGACCCATCCCACTCCGGGTTTTGGTTCTATTGCCCCATGACTCCCACTTATTCTCCTCCCTTGGATCCTTCGGTTCTGAGGCCCATACTTCCGACGTCCTTGGTGAGAACCCTTTCCTCGGCACTGACAGTGACTCTCTCTGAGGCTTCAAGCCCCCCCTTTGGGTTTTGGTTCTATCGGAACCACCGCTTCCTCAATCTCATGCTTGGGGGGGTGGAACCCTCAGCTCCCAGGATGGTTCCAGGATTTTCATTGGTTCTGTCTTCAGATCTGGGGGTGACACCCACCCCGGTTTTGCTTGAGGCTCCGTCCCCAGGAGTGGGGTGTGACCCCGTTTCCAAGATTTTCTTCCTCAGTTCCGAGCTTCCATTCCTCTTCAGGCGGATCAGCTTACCAGGTGATGGAGAGGGTTTTTGCTTCTGGAAGCGCTCCTCCTACATCAGACCTTCCCTCTGCTCCCTCTGAGCTACAACTGTCATGGGCCACCTCCCCAGGACACCGAGAGCACAAGCCTCAGGAAACCCCTATACATGGTAATCTCCCTTCCGAGTCTTCTTCAGACATTCCCACTGAAGAACCCCCTTGGACAAGGACATGTAAGAGGAAACACCTGGACTCCACAGAGGAGTCCTTCACTGAAGATACGGATTACGATGATGGGGAAGGGTCCCCAAGGTCACCCCCTGATGATGTCTCCTTTGGAGACATCCTGGAAATATTGAAGCAGAGGGGTGACTGGAAGCCATCCAATCACTCCTCAGAGGAGTCCATATTCCTGCAGGCTTTCTGCTCTCGGCCCTCTACTTCTTGGGAGTCCCCACCTGCGATGAGTTAGTCCAGCTCATTGTGCAGCGTGCATGGAAGAACCCTGATTCTGTTGAGATCATTCCCCTGAGACCAGACAAGATACTCTACCCACCAAAGGAACAGCCCCATTGGTCTAGAGGCTTGCCAGTAGATGTTATGGTTGTGGTGGTCGCCACAAGAAAGGACCTTGCGGAGGAAATTCCTGCTGTCCACCCACCCAACAGAGAGTCCTGGGCAGTGGACAGATTAGGGAAGCGAGTCTTTGCCTCAGCGACCTTTGCAATCAGGTCTCTGAATTATTTGGCACATTTTATGAGGCTCCAAAGGGATCTCATCTCCGAACTCTCTGGAACTCTCACGGGTCAAGTTTCTGATGGGGCATGCAATAAAGTTCCTTTTCAGCTTGCTACCCTAGAGTCGCTCTCCAACTCATCCATGAGGTTGTTGTCCCACGCAACCGAAGGGGCAGCTAGAGCTGCGGGTGCAGGTGTAGTTATGAGACGCCACACCTGGATGCGCATTTGTGATCTCATGGACTCCTTCAAGTCTTCCTTCTTGAATGCCCTTATCGAACCGTTCACTTTGTTCGGTTCCAAAGTGAAGGACACATTAGCCAGGTGCAAGCAAGATGGAAAAACCTTGTCTGCCATTGGCCTACGTTTTTCCAAACCTCAGCGCTCTTTCTCCAGGAACCAGAGGAGTGGAAAGATATGGCACAAAAAATCTCTAGGCCCTTTCCGCCGTGCACATGGTGAGGATTCCCCCAGAGGCAGAGGGGGTTCCAATAGTGGAAGGCGCCCCTTTAGGGACAGAGGGGGGTCCCCGAAACCAGGACTCCAGGGATTCTTTCTCCGGACGATCGTATCAGTGCTCCTGAAGCACTGCCCCGATTGCTTTCTTCTGGAAGCAGTCGGAGCTCGTTTTTCTCTGCACCAAGCTGCCTAGCACTCTATTACAAACGATCAGTGGGTGCAGAGAATAATTTCTAGAGGTTATTACATCCCTCTAATATCTTATCCAAAACCTCCAAAATGCTTTCCCAATGTTCCACCCAGTCAAAGGGAAGAGGCAGCTTCAGAGATAAGAAAGATGTGTCAGAAGCGAGTCATCCAAGAAGTCCCCCAGACCAGTGCGGATCTTGTTTCTGCTCAAGATTCTTTTTCGTGCTAGAAAAGACCGGGGACTGGAGACCCATTTTGGATCTCGGCCAACTAAACAAATCAGTGGTTCAAACCAAATTCCGCATGGTCACAATACAATCCATTCTCCCATTTCTTCAGGGGAGTGTGTGGATGTGCTCGAGAGACCTCCGGGATGCGTATTGCCACATCAACATGGACAAGCGCTCCAGGAGTCTCCTTCGCTTCCGGCTGGGAGCCAATCATTACCAATTCAGAGCCCTGCCATTCGGTCTCTCAATGGCCCCCAGAGTTCGCAAAATGCCTAGCAGTGGTAACAACTCATCTGAAACTTCAGGGATTCCAGGTGTTTCTTTATCTAGATGATTGGCTCCACTCCGCCCCCACCAAGCGCCTACTGGTCATGGCCCTCCTCTATACTCTAGCACTGGCGGAGTTTCTAGACATCACAGTATACTGGGAAAAATCCAATCTTCATCCTGCCCAACAACTGGAATTTATAGGAGCAGTATTCAATACTCAAACAAGACAGGTCTCCCTCCCACCTCACAGACTTCAGAGGTTAAGATTACAAGTACAAGTGATACTCTGTCGAAGGAAGGTGTCAGCAAGGAAGGTTCTACAGGCTCTGGGGACTATGGCTTCTGCCATCCCGATTGTTCCCCTGGAAAGATTGCATATTAGGCTGTTACAATGGCTCCTTTTATTTCAGTGGATATCCAATCTTCATCCTCTAAACTCACAGATCCTCATCACCAATTCCTGCCAGCAAGATCTTCTTTGGTGGATGAGAACAGATGTAAATCTTTGGTGCTGCCTCTTCCAGACTCCTCAACCCAACGCCACGGTGACCACAGAAGCTTCCCTGATAGGGTGGGGCGCTATTTTCAGGGAAAGACAGTCCAAGGCACGTGGTCCAGCTTGGAGGCCAACTTGCATATCAATGTCCTGGAGTTGAGAGCAATGCTGTTAGCGTTGCAGACACTTCATCTGCTCCTTCCGTCTGGAACAATTGCAATCCAGTCAGACAATATGTCTGTAGTCTGGTACATAAACAGGGAGGGACCAAATCCTACCCCCTATGTCGACAGGCCATGAGAATTTGGCATTTGACGATAGCTTCCAACCGCTTTATGATAGCAACGCATATCCCGGGGAGCTCCAATGTGATTGCGGACAGGCTGAGCAGATGCATCCTCCGTCCACATGAGTGGTCTCTCAGCCCGAACATGATGGCAGAAATTTTCAGCTGTTGGGGCCAGCCTTGCTGCAATCTTTTTGCTTCCCCTTCAAACAAAAAACTTTGCCCTCTTTCCCCCAGACGGGGAATCACCAAGAGACGCTTTGACTCACGATTGGTCCATGGGTCTCCTCTATGCATATCCTCCCATACCTTTGATACCCCTATTTCTAAAGAAAGCAATTTGGTTGAGGTGCAAAGTGATGCTCATTGCCCCTTTCTGGCCTTGACAAGTATGGTTCCCCTTCCTCCGGCCTCATCTGTTACAACCTCCTTGTATCCTGGACACTTGTCAGGACCTTATATCTCACCCACAAGGGTTGACTCCCCCAAATCTGTCCACTCTCAAGCTGACAGCTTGGTTTCTCCACTTCCGTTAGTCACCAGGCAGGCAACCCTCTCCTCACCTGTCCGCAATATTATTCTGGCCTTCCATAAACCATCCACCAGAAAACTCTACAGAGACAAATGGAGGAGGTTTACTATCTGGTCTAATAATCAGGTGCTAGACCCTTTTTCAACTCCTACAGGTGCTATACTTCAGTACCTTTCTGAGTTGTTTGCCGATGGGGCATCAGATTCTACTATTCAAGTCCATTTAGCAGCTATCTCCAATTTTCATAATGGCTCAGGTGGCATTCCTCTTATCTCCACCCGCCTTTGCAAGACTTTTATCAAGGGAGCTATCCATAGCAGGCCCCCTATCAGGCAACCTGTAGAGACATGGAATTTCTCTCTGGTACTACAGTCTCTCTCTGGCCCCTTTTGAGCCTGCTGTGACATGTGATCTTAAATTCCTGTCATGGAAATCTCTGTTTTTGGTAGCGGTCACATCAACCAGATGGATATCTGAGTTACAAGTCTTATGCATCAAGAGCCCATATCTAATCTTCCCTATAGACAGAGTATCTCTTCGTACTAATCTATCCTTTCTCCCCAAAGTGGTGTCTGATTTCTCTGTTAACCAGTCCAGTGAACTCCATGTGTTTTTTCCAGATTATTCCAACAAGGGAGAATACTGTCTACATTCATTGGATGTACATAAACAACTGCATTTCTTCTTGGTCAGGACTAAGTCTTTCCGCAAGTCGGATCAACTTTTCATCTCCTTTTCTGGTCCAAGAATGGGATGTGCTGTATCAAAAGTTACTTTATCAAAATGGCTCAGAGATTGCATTTCCTTTTCCTACTCCCTAGCGAATGAATCTAAACCTGTTCAAATCAAAGCTCATTCAACTAGGGCCATCACAAATTCGGTTGCTTTTCACTCCAAGGCTTCCATGGATGACATTTGCGCAGCAGCCATTTGGGCTAAACCCTGTACCCTCATCAAGTATTACAAATTGGATTTGGTCTCCAGGGGAAGAGCGGCCTTTGGCTCAATGGTTCTCAGGAATGTTCTTCCATAAGGACCACCCAGGTTCTCCAAGTAGCTTGGGATTCTGTCCCATCAGTGATGAATAGGAAGAAGATTAACAACTTCAGATAAAGAGGTTATGTCTTACCATAATGTTTCATTTGAGATGTTGATCTTCTTCCAGTCATCAAATCCCTCCCTCCGTCCCCCACCAAAGGCTTCTGGTGGATCTTCTGGGTCCTTGTGGTGTTTTCAGGGTGTCTGCACTGAAATGGCCTCTGTTTTTTCTGTTTTCTTCTATATGTTGCAAGCAAACTTGATCTGAGGTAACTGGGAGAAGGGCATTGTGGGTAGCAGCTTAGCTCGAGAGGTTGTGGCGAGCTTGGTATTAGGCTGACTCTGTTCCGAGGGCTCGGAACCAAACCCATCAATGATGACTAGAAGAAGATCAACAACTCAGATGGAATGTTATGGTAAGACATAACTTCTTTTTACTAGTGTGTGTGTGTTTTTTCCAACAATGTGTATACTGATGAAGGTGTGTGATATAGAGAATTATGATTGGGTCTCTGATCATAGCTTTATAGTGTTCAAGACATGGATGCCAAGAGGTGAATCTTGATATCCACATTGAGAACACATATTAACTGGTTAGGATTGGGAGACCCAATCCTAATTCTTTGTAGTGGATGGAACTATTTCTGCTCCATGCGCTACCAGTTGAAGGCCAGTAAAGCAATTAGTGAGTGCTGCTCCACTGACAGTATGCAAACATAATTGTGGGAAAACTGAGGACAGTTGTTAAACATTGCTGTAATTTACATAAATAAATTACAGACTGACAGAATGAAAATATAAGACAGAATATTCATGGACAGCTCAGATTGAAGGAACGTCAGTTGCATGAGACTCAGCCGTACCAGAATTTATTGGGTGTGTAGCAATTGTTACTCACCTCTAAAAGCACATGGTTTTATCACAGTCATGTACTTGTCATTTAACAGTTATCACCACTCTGATCATATTATCAGCCACTAAAACCCTAACACAAATAGTAAGTTAGATGCATTCACATTTAAAGAAAAAAATAAGCTTATGTATTGTATACACAAAAAATGCAAACTCAAACTCCATGAGAATGGCTTCCTGTTATAAATCAAAGCCCTGGAAACATTTTAAAAAATTAGATGGAAAATTAACATAAGATATCAAATGGAGAAGAGACACACAAATATGAAGAGTCAGTTGTCAAACTGCATTACTGGTAAATTGGGCCTAAAAACAGAAAATGTAATTATTTTTAAACTAATTAGAATAAAACCTAACCCTGATTAACATAATCATCACTAAATTGTCATAAAATTACTTTAAAACTATCTAAAATATTTCAAAAAAGTTTAAAAGATACCTCAGACGAACACAAGAAAATAATTTGTGAATCATCCAATATCCATATTTCTGCGTAAAGCATGTAAACCATCTTCAGTACACTAACTGATGATCCTAGTTACTACAACTAGAGATGGTATAAAATAGTCCATAAATGGCTAAGGTTAATCTAAACACTAAATGACACTGGTAATTCGAAGCACCTATTGAGAAATTTGGCTAGGCATAAAATGGCCCGCAAGGGCATTTAGCCTAGTACTAACGTAAGAACCTGTAAACTGTGCAAATAATGTAGCTGCCACATCTCATGAAAATGAATATGACATGGTAATTATGACTAGCAAAAACAAATAAAAAACAGATAAACGGAATGCATAGGATTCTAGCTTGTTGTGATACATGAAATATTTGCCCTGTCAGATTACCTGCTTCTTTGACTCAGCTCCATCCCTTAAACTTACACTGTATACATTTCATTTATCATACCCCAGAACCCCACAGATCCCATATATAACAGTGCAACAGTTTAGTACGGAGGATTAAGTCTGTGAAGTGCTAAACTTAATTATGTAATCCTGGGTTTGATCTGTCAGTTTCGATTCACCATCTGTGTGATACTCACCAAATCACTTAATCTGACAATGTTGTGTGGGCTTGCTTAGAGGGAAAAGTACTAAAATGTGAATGTCAAAACAGCTGTTACAATGGATTTCTGTATTTCAGACCAGAAACACATTTATATTCTGTGAAGCATGAATGCAGCAATATGTTGTCATTTTGTACAGAGCTGATAATACTGTTTTGTTATGAAACAAATGAATATTATGTTACATTGCTTGCCTAAGAAAAGCAGTTAGATAGTTTGTCCTTTTGTCACAAAGTTATGTAATGAATACAGCGTTGTTTGTTTAAAAGGAAATTACTGCACAGATGAAGTCATGAGAAATTATACAGAGTATCAGAATATGTTGAGATGTAATGTGTATCAGCAGTCTTTAAACGATGATGGTTGTATATTTCTGTTGTCATTTAAGGATATAAATTATTAACTTGAAGGAATTTTCCAGAATATTATCAAGTGACACTAGTCTCTACTTGTTTTCATGTACTCAGAGTCTGTAGTTCTGCCTTATTAGTTAGACTATATTAAAATTCACTTAATGCTGCCAATCTGTTCTGAACAGTATATGCCTTGCCTTAAACTGTTTTTTGTCTCAGTGAATTTACTGTAGACAGATGGTAATAAGAAACTACTTAACAGCATAAATTTGAGCATGGGAAAGGTATATTGTATTGCTATGTGAAATATCTTAGGGGGTGAGTATTGTGATGAGTCAAGAAGCCATAAATCATGAAAGTAACATCCATTTCCTGCAATGCAGGATATTTCATGCATAACAGAAACAAATCTAACTGGGGAAAAAACAGGGCCACAGCCGAGGTGTTTCAGCTGTCTGCTTTGCACTACAGGATTGTAGAAATCCTTCTGTACAAGTGAAGCTCAAACTTTACATTCCTGAAATAATTTGGAACCCCTGCTCAAGCGTGGTATTCTAAACACACTAGACTAGCTAGAACCAGGCAAACGTATACCTTAAATAAAGCTTACTGATTGTTATTTTGAGATCTACACGCTATTGCGAACATGGTTCAGCTGCCTTCAGTTGCCCTTGTTATACTCGGGCTCACTGTGCTCCCCTACCTTACCCCCATTCCCATCCACCCCCACTTCACTTACAGTTATATTTACTTGCCACACCCAATTTACACACACCCAATCAATTGCTGCCACCTCATCCACAGTATCAACCAACGACACAAACACTAATCAGTATAAACCACACCTTCTACTACATCAAAGGCATCGTCATACTCTATTTATCCCTCCCCTGCAAACATAGCAAGCATACAGAATGCACAATATCTATACATTACACAATTCGCCCCTATCTGATACCTCTCCTGTAGCTCGTACTCCATCTCTATATCACTCACACTCATCCTCACCACAAAACCATGCACACTTTTCCCATCTTTTACATCCATAGCCACCATTACTCTGCTCCTACAACACTAATTATTAATTTCATGCAATACAAAAAAAGTTTAACATCAGGATCTAGGCATACAACATCAGGAGGCTAGATTTCTATAAGGACAGGATATCTGATTAAGGTTAGAGACAAAAAATATAAGAAATGGAAGAGAGGTCAAACTACAACTTTGAAATAAACAAGCTGGACAAAAATATTAAGCATTATGTGAGGCAAGATCAAGAAAAATTTGAAGAAAATGTATATAACGATATTGAGCATAATAGGAAACCTTTTTAATAGATACATAAGATGTGGAAGGAGAAATGACACACCACCATGTCCCAGGAACCCCATTCCATGTTTCTGGAAACACTGGGAAACATAAAGGTCCTACCAAACACCCTAATATTGGGTGATTTCAATTACCCAAACATTAACTGGGAGAACTACTCAAGTACTAACTCTCTTGCCCAACTTTTCCTAAAATTTATAAACTCAAATGCCCTGGTTCAACTGGTCAATACTCCCACCACAGGTGACAACATATTGGACCTGGTCATCACCAACATGGGCGACCGGTGTTCCACACCAGAGGTCAACCCTTCGCTGGTTAGATCTGACCATAAACAAATCACTTTGGATATCCATATTCTGCCTCCATCCCCGGACAAGAAAGCCACTGTGAAAAACTTTTCAAAAGCAAACTTCACATTACTTAAGACTGAGGTGGAAAGTTTCAAAGCCCCCGTGCTGAAGGATAACACTGTCCAAGCTGCAAAATCCTTTACTAACACATTCTACGGGCAGCTACAATAATGCATGGGTCATGCCATCCCAAGCAAAACCAAGACTCACTCCTCTAAGAAAAGGAAACCAGTCTGGTGGACTCCTGCCATAAACAAGCTATACAATAGAAGGAGGAAACTAGTACAGAAAAGAGTAAAATCCCAAGAAGGGAAGACATCCCTGATCAGTATCAACAAGAAACTACGATCCCTCATAAAATCATCCAAGGCGAGCTTTGAAAGAAAAATTGCCAAGGACTCCAAAGATAACCACAAGGCATTCTTTAGCTATGTCAAGAATCTAAGTGGCAATGCTCAGATCTGCTCAGAGTTAGTGCAGAATGGCACAAAATACACTGAACCGACCGATATCGCCAACATCTTGGCAGACAGGTTCAGCGCAAACGTCACCCCCCTCCCACCCCCAAAAAGGCCCATAACCATACCAGAAGAATGTAGAGTCCCTGAAATCACAGACACTCAGGTTAAAACAGCCCTCTCCAAAGCCAAAAACACAGCATCATTGGGACCGGACAGTGTTTCAGGCTGTGTCCTACATGAGCTCAAAGTTCAAACTAATCCCTCACCTAAACACACTGTTCAAATTCAGCCTCTCCACAGGCTACATACCCATAGAGTGGCGCACAGCAACGGTGATTCTGCTCCACAAAGGTGGAGCCACAACAGACCCCGGGAACTATCGCCCTATAAGCCTGACTAGCTTAGTCTGCAAGGCTATGGAGCGCTTCATCATGGAACTCATTAACAGAGACATTGTTAACCTCCAAACACTGGACCCTACCCAGTTTGGCTTTGTTAAGGGCAGATCATGCCTCCTAAGCCTGGTGGACTTCTTTGTGACAGTTACCAAGGCTATAGACGAGGGAAAGGTGGTACACACAGCCTACCTAGACCTCACTAAGGCCTTCGACACCATTCCCCATTCTGGTATTATAGACAAGCTCACCAGCCTGAACATAAATCCTTACGTCACAAGATGGGTTGCCAACTGGCTCATGGTCAGAACCCACATGGTGATGGTTGCGGGAGCTAGGTCCGACTCTAAACCGGTTACAAGTGGCGTTCCTCAGGGCTCAATCCTAGGACCCCTCCTGTTCGGCATATACTTCTCAGAGGTACAGGCAAGCACAGGAGGACTATGGCTGACCAAGTTCGTAGACAACTGCAAACTAGGGGCTATAATTGACTCTCCGGCTGACACAGACATCCTCCAAAAGAGTCTCACTGAGACGGATACTTGGTTTCAAAATCATGGCCTCAAGTTAAATGTGCAAAACGTGCATAGTCATCCCCTTTGGAAAAAACAAAGTACCCACAAACTACCACATAGGTGGTAGACCCTAAATACGGAAGACGTAATAAGGGATCTGGGGACCCAAGTAGATAGTAATCTCACCTTTGATAATCACATTGCTAAAGTGAAAAACAAAATTAGAGAAGAAACCACGCAGTAGCACCAAATGAAATGATTAAGCACTTTTCATTTATTCCAGTAAACAAACTTCTACTACTGGAATAAACGAAAAGCGCTTAATCATTTCGTTTGGTGCTACTGCGTGGTTTCTTCTCTAATTTTGTTTTTCAGTAGTCTGTTCTTGCCTGTTCAGTTTATAACATTGCTAAAGTGGTTAGAAAATCCTTCTACCTGGCCCACCTAATCACAAAAGGGTTCGCATCCAGATCAAAAGAGGTCATTGTACCCCTCTACTCATCAGTCCCATCTTAGAGTACAACGCCCCATTTGGGCTGTCCCTTACAAGACACCTGCAACAGCTGAAAAGT